>NC_142014.1:37401765-37509265 GCF_049901735.1 Notechis scutatus
CCAAGTAGAATCTTACTATCCTACTGGATTGTCACACAAATTTGTGATACAGCAAGGCATTTTAATTTAAGCTCAGGGACTTTTGCTCATTTTGATGATCTGATGACAAAGAAGTCTTTATAAGTTTTATTTCTGTTTTAATTAATTTTGGTTTGTAGATTTTTTTTCTGGCAAAGGTAAGTTATACTTTATTTGCAACAAGCTAATGTTCATTTGTGTTTTATAGACCATGCTAGTTTAAATTAATGTTAATTTAATTATACATGATAAAGAAAACTTTGATTAATCAAAAGTAAAGTGTGAAGTTTCTAAACAACTTCTAAATGGGCAGTAAAAAGAAACATAAGAAATGTTATAGTAAGATATAAACAAGAAATGTGGGAGTCTAAGTAGAGCCTAGGTTTGTTTACACCTCACTAAACCATAGTTTAATTATGATATCTGAACTTTCCCATTATCTGTAAAGTTGTAAAACAGGTAGGAAAAACTACAACAACTGTGATACTAGCAGGTCTTTAAATAATAGCTTTTCACAGTTCAGTTAACCAACAAATGTCTTCAGAGTCCATTTTTCTGTAGTTAGATTAGCTCATGAAAGTTTTACCTGTTCTCGCAAAAATGAACGCTTCTTTAGTAAGCTTGCCACTGTGAGTAACAATCACAATTTTGTACTGTCTGCCTTGCACCAAATTCTGGAAGGAATACTTTTGGAGATTCTGGTTTCCTGAATTTCTATCCTGAAGAGATGTGTCTGGATTATACAAAAAAATATCATATTTATCAAATTCTCCCAGAGAAGTAGTCCAGTTGAATGACAAGCGTCCAGTGGTACGTTCTGTAACTTTCAGATTTGTGACAGCTGCAGGAGCTGAAATCAGAAAAGAGAGTGCCTTCTGAATAATCTAAAAAACTGTATCGACACATTAAATATCCATGTATTGCCTTTTATAAAATTAACTGGAAAAAATGCTATTATAATCTGATCTACTCCTGGCTATTACAAACTAAGAAAATTTAATCATAAAATTTGCATAATTATGCATAGATTAGAAAATAGTCCCCAGACGCATTTACTTATATATTATTCACCATAGTAATTCTTGAGCCATAATCAATATGGTTTGTAAAACCTAAAAAGAACAGTTGGCATCGCGTACTACCTTAGCACAATCAAAAATACTGTTAGAGGATAATATTTCATGGTTGAAATGAGAAATCCTTGGTGGTCTCTGTGCTTGGTTGCTTTCTTGTAGAAGTTTCATTACTGAAACTAGGTAATACCTGCACTGAGAATGTTACCTAGTTTGGGTAATGAAACATCTGCAAGAAAACGATCAAGGCCAGAGAGCACAAAGGACCTCACAATTTAAAATAATGGGTTTTCTATCAGCAATTTCAACACATACATGCTTAAGTCAATTTTTTTATACAAAGGACCAAAACATTCTTTAACATAAATATATATAAGATGGACCTATTTTGCATATTCCATCTCTTATTTCCTGAACATTCAGCTGTTCATAAAATGAAAATGGCTGGTTCATCTTTGTGAAATTTGATGGATGTGAACTTAAAACATGAAAGTGGTGTGGACTCTTTTAGGTTGGCTTTGATATGGCAGTTTAGAAACATAGTCATTTTAAAATTATTGAAACATTTAAGAGGAAATTATTTTCCTTTTTCTTTTGTCATTGAAAGTTGACACATGACAGTTATACATGCATATTTCTGGGTCATAGTTAAAATGTCTGTCAGTGAAGAAGAAAAAGGTCCATTCCAATGATAGTGGATTCATACTATAGCCAGAACACATCTACAAAAGTGATTGGTTCCTAAGAGAAATCCTGGCTGTAGTTCACATAAAATAACAGAATTTGAAGGGACCTTGGAGGTCATTTAGTCCAACCCCTTGCTCGAGCAGGAGATGATATTAGTCTCTACCTAGGATCAAAATCATAGCCTCCTGATTGTGAGGCGAGAGCTCCACCTCTAGGCCACCGGAGCTGGCTCTCTAATACATCTTTCTAACTAAATTAAAAATACAACTATCATACCTACACTCAAATTACTGTATAAGTTGGCAATAGGATAGAAGATGCAACTACAGGAAAAAGAGTAGAGCAAGGGCAATGGCTGCCATTAAAAAACAACAGCCAAGCCAAGCCAAGCCAAACCAAACCAATGCATATATATGTGCATGTAAGGGAGAGAGAAATAAGATAAGAAATCAAATAAGTTGGGCCATTTTACTGTTATTTACTATGTAATGATGCTGGGCTTTTTCTCCTGGAAGGGCTAATTATTGAGATTGATATATAAAGGACTACACTATAAAAACAGTAGTGTACCCAACCAATAAGAAAGCCAGCAAAGAAAAAAAGACCCATCTATACTCCAAATTAAAGGAAACATTTCCATTTGATATATACAAATTTTATGTCCCTGGAAAAATTCAAATCCCACTTGTAGTAGAATATATTTAACATTTTGAATACAAAATACTTCTAACTTGAAATATTCACACATCTTTAGTTTATATGGAGGCTTCTCATAAACAAGAAAAATAAACAAGGGTAAACCTGTTATGGGTATTTACTAGCATTTATAGACCACTCAAAATTAACTGAAATCTCAAATAACTGAAATTATTTGGACAGATGAAATACTGGCAGATTCGCTGGCATATTTTATGTATGTATTGCTTCCATGGCTAAGAAATTAGCCAAAATAGTAACAATTCAATTAGCAAAGAACAATACAAATATTCCTGATGCAATCTAAAATTAAAGTTGAACAGATCTTTGGCAACAGATTGTGGTTTCCTAGGAGAAGTGTTGAAGTACCTGTTTGGCCTTCAGTTTCTGCCCGGCTGCTGAAGAGACCACCGCTGACAGTGAACATCTGTATTCTATATTTTTTGCCTGGTGTTAAATCTTCAAATTTATGCTGTTTAGCAGTGGCTGGTTCTGATTTGTTGTGTAGAAGGACACCTTGCTCAGTCAACAGAAGGATGTCATAACGTTCAGATACCCCAGGAGCACCATTCCATGTCACCATTAATGAATAACTGCTGTATTCGTTGTCTGCTTGCAATTGCTGAACAGAAGCAGGAACTAGAAATAATTGTTTAATGGTAATATTTCAAACGGGTAGCGTTTCCATATAGTTGAAAATTCCAAGTTCAATTTTTGGTAATTTTGACCTTATTTACAATAATTGATGTTTGCTATTGAATTGCCACAACATGGCTATCCAGGGGAGATAAGAACAAAACAATGGAATGTAAAATAAAGAGAATTGGATAAATCATATCTGGTAAAACTCTTAGGTAAGTTGTTGCCCCTGTGTTTTGATGCCAAGAAAAACAACATCTCCCCGCAGCAGACATATTAATCAGAATTTCAACTACTTTTATGAGACCTGTTTTATATATTATATATACCTTCCCCCTGCCCTATTCTTTTCTAGCTTCAAATATAAATAAGATTCTCTTTATGTACATTTTTAAAAAGTCACGTATGATATTATTACGACTGAGCAATGCTCTTTTATTATCTTGTCCATTTTTTCTCAATTTTCAGTTGTTACAGGTAGTCCTTGCCTTACTGCCACAGTTGAGACAGGAATTTTGATCATTGAGCAAATGATCGTAACATCAGATGCCTACATGACGGCTTTGCTAAATGATTGCAATCTTGGCACTGCCAGTTATAATCATTAGGCAACCATGGAGGTCACTGAATGGATGGAGTGAAAGAGGTTCCTGCCAAAGGAGAGCAGACATGCACAGAACAGAACTGGGCTGGAGAGACAAGGAAGGGATTGTGAAGATTTCTTAACTGCTTGCCCCCAATGGTTTCAGGAAGGGTCTTACTTGTTCGTCCAACAGCAGTTGAATTGTTATGCAGGAAGCCGCTCTTGGTCTGTACAACAACCATGTACTGCTCCCCTGCTTCCAGTTTGTTAAAAGTGTGCTCATATACATGTTTGGAAACCGTCTGGACACCAAGGGGATGATTCTGATGAAGTATTGTGACAGTATAAGAATCAACATCTCCTCCTCCAGGGGTCCAATTCACTTTCAAGCTGTTCATCATTCTGGCAGGTGAAATATGAATATTTTTAACTGCACTTGGAACTAAAGAGACAAAAAGGCAACATGGGAAAAAAGTTACTTTAAGTTTCCTTAATATAGCATATATTTTCAAAATTGCAGAAAACATAAAAGAAAGGTAAATGGATCAGACAATAAAGTCATCTGAGGTTATAATCGGAGGCAGACAGGGACCCAATCAATTTGGAGAAAAATTGCAGATGCTTGAATGTGAATTTACAGAAAGTAAATTGATGATCAAATGCCAAGAATAAATACTCAAAACCTGGATTCTGAACAGGCCGGCAAATTAAATTTGTAGATGTGATGGACATGGATGGGAAAGCTGCTGTGTTCAAAGCTGTGAACTTTAAATCCTGCCACTCCAAATACAATTCTGTGATAAGAGTGTACTTTCATTTTTAGGTTCTACTAGACAACCTGTGACCTGTTGGATCATTGTTTCTGAGATATTTCCTTTCCAGATTCTTCAGTGCTTTTTACAAAGGCAGAGCTTCTAAAGTACTAGAAAAGTTCTTAAAAATTCAGTAATATATCTGTTTCAAAAGTAGCCCATGGTGAACTGTATAGCACTGTCAAACATCAGCAATTGACTACAGGAAATGTTTTATGACATTTTTAAATTTTTATCATGAAATATTTTATGATAAAGTTTATGTCATAAAAATGTTTTATAAAATTTGCCAAATTTCTATTCCATGGCAGTAATAGATTCTGGATTTTGGGTGCATTCTGCAAAATAATCCATTTGAAGTAATTTAGTTGAAAAAGTTTTGCCCTATGAAATACAGGGTTGCCTACTTAAAGGTTACAGACATGAGAGTTTATTAGTATATAGATAGAAAAAAGATAGGAAGAAAAATCCCAAGAAAATACCAGCCAAGCAAAACAAGTTTAATAATGCTGCCCAAAGGGTTAAATTGTGTGATAGAACAGACTTAAATCTTTAAAGTTTGTTTGCCCCAATCACATTAACAAGAAAGGTATATATAAAATTTATTATAAGAAAGGGGCATACGAGCAAAGGCTACTCATTCTTCCCTTCTCAACTGCTTGCTTCCCAGCTTTCCACAATGCAGGTTTAATTCTAGAATGGGAATGAACACATACTAAATATTACACTGGGGATGAAAATAATTGGCTCTAAATTAAAGAACTGACCATGTTGGACCAGGCTGAGGTCTTTTTAGCCTAGCATTGTTTTTTCAAACTGTTCAAGCAAATACCTCTAGATGCCTACCCAAAGAAGATGGAGACATACTTCTCTTCTAATGTAAATCCCCAAGCAGTGTTCTTTTCCAATCTCTTTGTAAAGCCATTCAAGTCTATGATACTACACAGCCCCCTTTTGCATGCCGTTTTTGTATGTTAAGTCATACTGTATCCCCTATTTTACATGTGGAGGAAGATACAAAACTAAAAATGCATTTCCCTTCTTGTGATGTGCTAGATCATACTGCATGCCTTCACCACCCAACAGAGGCAAGTTCAGAAGTCTTTGGATATGTTTTTTCCCCCTAACCTGTCAATCCTTCTATGAAAGTAGAACGCTGTGCTTCACCACTGATTGTCATGACAACAATTTTGTAAAGGCGTCCTGGAGTGAGGGAGGTAAACTTGTATGATTCGACAGTATTTTCAAGGTGATGAGGTGGAAAAACTTTCATGTCGTTGAACAGAAGCTGGATCTCATACTGATCAATATCTCCATCAGCTTTGGACCAAGTAATATATAAATCCTCAGTGCTTCTGTCACTAAGAGTCAACTCTTTTACTGATTCTGGAACTGAAGAATGAGGGAAAGTACAGTGTCAGGTAACACATACACATACACACAAACGCAGCCAGTCTTGAAGAGCAGTTTACTCATTTCAATCAGCTTTTAAATAAGACCACAAATATTATTAGCCATCAAGAAGTTATTATATAAAAAAATATAATTAGCCTACTGGTGATAATTAAGGATCTTTTTATCGAACTGAACTAAAAGCCTAAAAGCATTAAACTGAAAGAGGAAGAAAGCTCTTGCAAAGGGAAAGATTGCCATTTCTTTAGCCACTTGAATTATGTGATTGGTACAGGAGAGGGCCCAGAGGCCTTTCTTCACCAATCTGTTCATTCACCCATGGACAGCTGCACACATTCTTGTTGCCTATGATAACTGGGCTAATACAGGTAGTCCTAGACTTTGTTTGATGACCATTCAAAGTTACAAGGGCACTGAAAAAAGTGAGTTATTTTCACACTTACTGTGTGCAGCTTGGTTCACATGGTTATGTGATCAAAATGCAGATGCTTGGCAACTGACTCGTATTTATGACAGTTGCAGTGTCTCAAAGTCATTTGATCCCCTTTTGTAACCTTCTCACAAGCTAAGTCAATGGAGAAGCCCGATTCACTTAACAACTGTGGCAAGAAAGATCATAAAATCAGGCAAAACTCACTTAACAACTGTCCCATTTAGCAACTGAAATTGTGGGCTCAATTGTGGTCATAAGTTTAGGACTACCTGTATATACATTCAGAAACGATTTCAATCATTTTGAAATACATATATTTTTGAGTGAGCATGAATTTTAATTACTTGCATTGTACCTTAATAGAAATATTTATGTAACCTAAAGCAATTGATATATCTTTTATAACATGATCGTGTTTTTTTGACATGGCATTCATATATGAGATGATATAACTTATTTAGAGCAAAATGTTTAATGTATCTTTTTAAAATGTTAAAAAGGTTCTAATATTCTTTCAGAGGAATGAGGTGTTAAGCACTCTATTCTGGTGATAGCTAGCATGCTATGATTCCATTTGCCTATTAAGAATGTGTAGAGATATTTTTATAGTAAATGCTGTACGAAGGGAGACGATATTACCTTTTCTTTCCAGAACTTATTTATCATAGGTGTACATAGGCATCCATGCACACACATCTTATCTTTAATTTGGGCGCATTTTTCACTGAACATAGCCTTACTAAATCCAGTGTAAGATTTCTGTAGGTATTCAGAACTATCTTTCCAAACTGGGTGTCATCTCTATGTCCGAGAACTGATAGATACAGCAGCTTGGGAAAACCTGATCCAGGACATTCTTGAAATGAAGAACGTTACTGACTTTACAAAATAGCGTTTCTTCAGGAGATTGAAAGTTCATACTTATTCTCCTAGTTGCTAAAGTCATACAACTGTTCGTCTTGGAAGTGAAGGAATTGCAAAGGTCAAACAACCACATGAGTTTACTGAATGATGATAAGTTCCTGAGTCATATCACCTTGATTCTAGAACTTATTAATTTATTAGCTCCTGGCCATGACCATCAAATTATGAGACAGGCACTTGAATTATGGTGTTGATTTTTCTTTACATAGGAAAATAGTCCTTAATAATCAGTCCAATTAATAAGGTCCTCAGTTCAGAAGTGTAATATTTAAATTGCATTTTTAATTTTAAAGTATATAACTTTATATAAACAATAAACTTATTTGCATCAGCCTTGAATATTCACTTACCTGTCCTTCCATTGGCCCTTTCACTAGTTTCGTATTTTCCACTCCTAGTGCAAACAGTTACACTGTAAAGCCTTCCTGGAATCAGGTTAGTGAATACACATTCATTGACATCCTTGGGGACACTTTTTGTTTGAATGAAATCATTGTTGTGCTTGATGATCACTTCATAATTGTCATAGTCTCCAGTGGCATGTAGCCAGGATACCTTTAAATAGTCACTTCTTGCAGAATTGCTCACCGTGAGTCCCTGGACATTTGAAGGAACTGAAAAGATAAAACATACTTCAGTGTGCTGTTATATCTGATACAGTGAATGTCAAACCACACTCAAAATGATTTGAGAAATGAATTGGTATAGGTCAACTCTAAGGAAAGAATAATCATTATGACCTACCTGTAGTTGTATAAGATAAAATGTATCCTGATAGACATAGCCTTGTGCTGTGTAGATAGTAGCTGATGAGTATCTGGTACTATGCCAGTAATTATTGAGCTACTAACATTACAAATGAGTCTCCTTATCTAGGCCAAAATGATTTGTTTGGATATGTAAAAACTGAGCAAAATCCTACTTTTATCATCGTTTATATGAATGACTTATTTCCCAGGGCTGCAGCATTAATGAATAAAATAAGGTGTCAAGTTTCAAAAGTTGTATAATATGTTGTTGCCTAAATCAAAATGATGGGATTGTAGTCCATATATTAATCACTGTGTATTTTATTGTAATAAATAATATATGAAATTACAAACACACGCACATGCATGTGTGTGTGTAATTAAAGCATAATATATATATATGAACACCCCCCAACACACACATGCATGTGTGTGTGGGGGTGTTCATATATATTTATGCTTTAATTACATTATTGCAACCAGCAATTATTGCATTTCAATTTTCTTTCATTCTTACTGATTCCCAACTATATTTGTCTGCTTAATATAACCATTCATGCAGCTGCTGAAATAGTCTTTTCAAATTATGATCCATGAATCACACCAGTGGTCCATGGATGTCTACCAGGTGGTTAACTGCAGCTTCCTAAGTTTAGCAGTCATAATGTTCATGCTGGCTGAGTTCTGCTTTTCTCCAAATTGACAACACATCAGCTGGCCAGAGATCATTCACAACCTCAACACTGCTAGCCAATTGACCAGGACAAAATTGCTCACCACCTGAGTCCCATCTATCCTCCCTGCCCCCCCCATAATTCACCACTAATTAGCTGGCCAGAACACAGCTACTCACTACTTCTGACCCTGATTCAAAAAGTAAATTCATAATCAGTTTTGGTGTACACTTTAAATACCACAGGGTTCTTAAAAATTTACTAAGCGTTGGAATCTGTTTCTGTAAACTGTTGATTGGAACCTAGTCTTTCAGGAGAACATACAATAATATAAAGTTACAAACATTTCTTTCACAATATCACACAGATCTAAATGGGAGAATAAGTGGTTGTATATTTTTGGCCTTTTTTCATTTGTTCTTAGAAACTAATATTCTGTCTTATAATAGCAAATAGCTTTTGGTTCTATAGTGCAACTAATTGTTTTTACATTCTTTTATGAGAAAAAATATTAAATGTATTCTGAAGTGTATACAGTATGATAACACTGAACATTCAAAAGCAATACTCTTGTTTTCATCTACTCTAGTATCCAATATAATATTCTGAATGAAAATACATATTTATTCTTAATTCCTAGTGGTCTTTAACAATTTTTGTTCACAAAATTTTCCTGTAACTCAACTATTTAACAATCAGACAGTTCAAATGATATTTTGCCATTCACTTAAGAAAAAAGCTTGTTGCTTGTTCCTTTTGTGACATTATATAGCACGGGTGTCAAACTCGATCATGTCATGTGACATATAACAACGTATTGTGACTTTTTTGCCTTGGAAAAGCCAGGGTGGGTGTGGCCTACGTGTGATGCATCTGGCCCGCAGGCCACCAGTTTGACACCCCTGTAATATAGCACACAGCTCAGGGAGAGACAATACGTGTGTGTGTGTGTGTGTGTGTGTGTGCGTGCATACCCACAAGCTTTTACAATAGAGCTGAATACATTCAAACGTCTTCCTTCAGCTCTTGTTTACCTGTTCTCTCTTGACCAAACGACTGGTTTTCATATTTCCCACTCTTGGTTGTTATTGTCACATCATAGAGACGACCCGGTGTGAGAGTGTTGAAGGAGCACTCGCTGGTGGATTTTGCAATGGTGAGGACATGAACAGTCTGACCTCCATGAGAGAGCGTCACCATGTAGCTGTCCACATCCCCTGCAGCTGGCAGCCAGGAAACACTCAAATAATCACTCCGCCCTGAATTGTTCACCGTGACTCCACTTACACTGGAAGGAACTGCACATCAAAGCAACAGAAAGTTCTCAGTTTACCAGGTGTTCAGAGAAAGTTTCCTGATAAGGTCCACATTTATAACAACAGAGAATTTTGTGACACCTAAAAATGACAAAAATGGGTTATTGTACAAGTATTTTTAGATCCCAGTCCTGAAGTGGAACTCCGATTCAAGAAAAGTTATGCAAAGCTAATTGTTAGTTTTTTCACTTAGTGACCTCATGATTCATTTAACAATGATTTGCCTAACAACAGTGGAAAAAAGGTTATAAAATTGAGTGCAGCTTGCTTAACAGCTGCTTAGGAACTGAAATTTTGGTCCCATCATTGAAAGCTGCAGACTAGCTGTACCACTGTTCTTCTGGAGGCATTGAGCTTCCTTCATCTAGAACAGGGGTGTCAAACTTGCGGCCCACAAACCAGATGCCTCACACGCTGGCCTTGCCTGGTTTAGCAAAGGGGGAAAAAGTTGTGATAATCACATGACGACACTGTGACGGCACAAGTTTGACACCCCTGATCTAGAACACCACAGGCAGGGGGATTATGTCTTTTTCTACTGAGAATCAATTCCCTGAGGGGAAAATAATCTGTCGAGGGGAGGCACATTAGAATGGCAGGATGAGGCTGAAGCAGACACTGAGTGGAAAAATGAAAATAAAAAGTGGTGGCCTTTCTCCCTATTTCATTCTCCCTCTGTCCATCAGAGTCCCCCCCACCCAACCAGTAATGTGATGGAGAAAAAAATGAACTAAAAAAAAATTGGAATGAGCTGATTGGGATCACTGTTACTCCAGGAAGGGAAACGAGGTGCTTATTCCTCCTACCCCACTATATTTTGCTGTGTGGCTACAAGGAAAATAAAAATAAACAAAGAGAAAAAAGAAGAGATGACTTATTCTGCTCTAAATATTGTTTCTATTGTACAGTAGAAATGAAGGGTTAAGCCTCCATTCTCCCTATATGTGACACTGTTGATTGGGGGAAATTAGTTCAGCCTAAAGCAATCTTGGGATGGGGGCTAAAATAGCCCTGTAGCCTTGATGCTGATTATGGTATTCACAATACTCTTTTCTACAGATTTAATTAAATGTTTTGGACACCCAGAAGAAAAAAGTTGCACTTAGGTTGCTAGTACAATAGCAATTAATGAATCAGCAATTCTTGCAGATAAAAGGAATTTATATAGAGCTTAGGAACTAAACATTAATTAAAACAAAACACACACACACAAATAAATACAAGGAATCTTATTTACAGTTGCTCATCTATACAAAAGTAAAATGATCAGACAAACTTTTGGAGGTGCTGCAACAAAATACCTTACTTTTACAAAATGCTGCAGAGTAAACATTGATACATACATCATTTATAAATTTTGAAGTTGCCTGCCCTCTAGTGGAAAGACTTATGAACACTTTATCCAAGAATGAAGTTTAATTCTTTTCGCGTTTGTTTTACAAGTTTCTTCCAACAATTATCTGAATCATATAATAAAATTATATATCCTCAAAATGCCTGACTGTACTAATTTAGGCTTTTTAAAGATATAAATTCTGTAATTGAACAGCATTAATTCAAGCATTCTACCTATTAAGAAATTCACCAGACTACTGTCCAGTTTTCTTAAAAGTCCAGTGTTCATAGCATTCATTATATGTTCTTCTGAAATATCCATTTTAAAAACTTATTCTTAAAAGGAAAGAGTGTGTACATCATGGCACCTTTTCACATAAGTTGAAGACTGGAAAATCCAGGATACAAATGTGAACAAAGCTCAATGAACAAATCTTTCATTATTTTAATTTGAAAATAGTGAAAAATGTCAATCCAAAGAAAACAGTTTCAATTAGTGTGATCAGGTGAATTTTCAGAAGACCTGAAAAATTAATTTAATCGGGTTTTTTTTTGGGGTGGGGGCGTGAGGGTGGGAAGAGAGATTGCCTTGAAATCAATGTTGACTTCTGCTGACTGGCAGGACAAATCCCTGCAGTGTTCAAGACAAGATTTCAGAAGACGTTTGCTACTGCCCATTTCTTAGGGTTGAGAAGTGACTAGCTGAAGATCACTGCCTGGCTTCATGCCTAAGGAAGAACTAGAATTCAGAATGTATCAATTTTTACTCCAGTACCTTAACTGCTACATCAAACTGGCTATTGACCTGCAATTATACTCACATTTTATTTTATCTTTCAAGAAAAAAATAAAGCTTTCTTTTTCTTACCTCACTCTATGCTCCATTTGAGGATGCTTCAGATTCCTTAGCCTTGTAAAGCAAACCACAACCTCTCAAATGTTATTCAACCAACTGTCACCAGACATATCGCCAGTTCCTAAACCCCAAGTCAGCATGATTATTGGGCACCAAGCTAGAGATGGCTGTTCTAGCACATTGCAGAATCGAGGAATATTTTTCGTTAAGAAGAAGGCATTTTCAGTTATCATCGTCACTTCCTCCACAACCACCATTGCATATTTTAGTCTCCAAGAACTCGCTATTATTTCAGTTGACATTTATTCCTGATGATTTAATGGATTCAAATACGGAGCAATATGGAATTGATTTCCATTGCCTTTTTTTCCCCAGAGATATTTTTTATTTGCCAGTCCAGTCACTTTTCCAGACATTGTTTGACTTGCTAGCCTCCTACTCAAGTCCAATAAAGCAGCTTTTACCCAGACAAATAAGTCGGAAGCCACCTGACCACTATTTTAAAGTATTGCTGATTTGATTTCCTCTCTGAAGGACAGACATGATACAATCATTTTAACATATTCACTCATGAATAAATGTATACATTATCTACCTACCTGTTCTTCCTTCAGCAATCACTTGTCTGGAAGATATTCCTCCACTAATGGTGGTAACAACCACTGAATAGAGTCCTCCAGGTTTTAAGGATTGGAAGTGATATTTATTGGTATCACTGGGAACTGTCTCATTTTTTATGACAACATTTTCATGAATGACCAACACTTGGTATGAATCTACATCTCCTTTTGGCCTTATCCAGTTGGTGAATAGACTGTTGGTTTTTCCTTGGTTTGCTACATTTAAGCTCATCACTTGTGCTGGAACTGAAAGATTAGCATTATGGTTAACGAATGAAATTATGGTTTATATTTACATAAAAGTTCAAAATCATACCAGTGAAATCGACAAAGAGGTTCTTAAAAGCATGGTTGGTATCAATAAATTAGTAAAATACAGGTAGTCCTTGACTTGCGAACACAATTGAGCCCAAAATTTATGTTGCTAAGTGAGACATTTGTTAAGTGAATTTTGTCCCATTTTATGGCATTTCTTGTTGCAGTTGTTAAGTGAATCACTGCAATTGATTAGTAGCATGGTTCTAAAACGAATCTGGCTTTCCCATTGCTTGTCAGAAGGTCTCAAAAGTTGATCGCATGACCATGGGACATTGCAACCATCATATATACAGGTTGGTGGCCAAGAATATGAATTTTGATTACATGACCACGGGAATGTTGCAATGGTTGTAAATGTGAAAGATAGCCATAAGTTACTTTTTTCAGTGCTACTGTAACTTTCACTGGTGACTAAATGAATTGTGATAAGTCGAGGAGTACTTGTACATGGTCATATGTTCAAATGGAGTCTACATTTACCAATGAAAATGCCATCTTGATGCAAGGCATCCTGTAAAAATTTCCAAAAATCAAATGGATAGCATGATCCAATGAATATAGTTTACTTGCAGCTTCAAAAACCTTTCAATGAAGTTTTTCACCAAGAATTCTTAAATAAAAGTCACAGCATAAGAGGACAGACCTGCTTATGGGCAGAAAGTAGTTAAAGAAGCAGATGTAAGAATAAGTATACAGTTATTACAATGGAATATGCAAATAGTGCAGTTTGCAATAAATGGAATTTTATAATTTAATAAATAAGGAAGTCATGGGTGAGGACTAAGGTGATTGTATTTGCACACAAAACCACCAATTAGGGAAGGTTAAAAAAAGTAGTGGTGAAAAATTTGCAAAATGACCTCTTCAAAATGAAGGAATATGTAACGGGATGCAATTAGAGTTCAGTGTAAACAAGCAAACCGTGGTGTGCACGGGAGCAAAACTCTTAATGTTGTATATCTGTGTTTATATCTTATTGGCAAAAATTGACCAAGACAGAGATATTGCAATTGTGACAGTTCAAGGACAATATCAACATATCAAACAAATGCTATAAAAACATATCCCATGTGCAAAACCAAGCTGCTAATATTGTAAAACCTTCATATAGATCCCAGGTATTACAATTCTCAGAATTCTAGATATAGAAACTAACTATTGGACTGCTACAAAAAGTGCAGAAAAAGGCAAGGAAACTGATTGGTTCTAAAGTAATTCCTTTCTAGGGAAATGTTACCATATTGGTATGCCTTTAGAGGCAAAAAAAAGTGAGTAAGATGATATAGATTTGATTCACTACCACATGGTGTAGTGATAGCTGCCAACTGAATTGCTTTAAAGTGACAAATTCATAAAGCATCAACTCATCAGGGGCTACTTGTGATGGCTAGACATTTATCTCCAACATCAGAAGCACCAGGCTGATAAACAAAATTGGAAGTGCTTTGCCTCCTGCTCTGCTTGCAAGAATCCTGCAAACATCTGGTTGCCTACAATGGGAACAGTATGCTAGATAGACATAGTCCTTATTTAGAGACTGCCTCAATTAGCAACTATTCAGGGTTGCAATGGTGATGGGAAAAGTTTATGACCAACTTTCACATTTACGAGATCATTTCAGGTCTATAAAGCATAGACCAGGAAAACTGAAGTAAGGACATAAACACAATCACAATTTCATTTAACCACCAAGTTGCTGGTCCCAGTTCTGGTCTATGATCTATACACGTCTTTGGATCAAATCTAGGTCTTCAGGATTGTGTATATTCTGAGTAGACATAATTTCTGGTTTATAGAAGATATGAAGTTTGAAAAACAATGACTGAGAAAAGGTACTTATTTAGTTATTTTAAAAAACAGAACCAATAAGATGTCGATAGTATGGTACCTGTATGACCCACAATTGATGTCCAGTTACTCAAATCCCCACTTATGGTGGTGACATTAGCAGTGTACTTTCGTCCAGGAGACAGATCAGTGTAAGTGAACTCTTTGGCTTCCTTAGCCAGAGCCCTGTTAACGATTGTGAGGGACCGGTGTCCCAGTGAAACCACATAGTGATCCCAGTCAGACTGAGGGGTTGCCCACATGATTGTTAGAGATGATTCATTAGCATGCTTCACACGAAGCTGAAGAACTGGCTGTGGAGCTGTGGGAGAAAAAGAAATCCCTTCACAATATTGATGTTTTATGCGCAGCTACATTTTGAAAAGGAGTTGTGATGCTGCTTTGATAAAAAATGTGAAGAAACACATTACAGATACAGCTAGTTGTAATGCTATGGTTGAAAATGACTTTATGTGTGTTGTCTACCAACTGAGCTATGACATTACTCATAAGCAAAAAGCATTTCCTTCCTAAGTGAGCCTGCTTATAGTGCTAATTTTTCAAGCCAATGTGTTATTTTAAATTTCTTTAAATTTCTCTGTTTGTGTCTGCAAACTCCTGAGCTGGTGTTAGAAGAGGTATGCTTTAAGTGCTGAGCATAGTTCTATTCCATCTGCCACTGAGCTATATTATTTAGAATTTGACATTTATTGAGAGATTTCAAACTGAGGAGAAGGCTTGTGGGAGTTGTCTTTATTCTGATGAAACTATTGAACAAATTGAGCATTTATTCTTGAAACCACAGTGGCTTTGTTCCTCCAAAAAACTAAATCAATGGGGAAGGATAATTAGGATGTTGTGGAAACACCAATAAAAGTAAATGACCCCATTCAACTAATCCTAGAGAGGAGAAGGTAAATTAGCCCTCAAAAGACTTAGTTATGAATACACACACCAACTCTACCTAGTCAGTCCTGCTGTGGTGATATATAACCAAATGATCTATTTTAAACACCAAATCAAAGGAAATGGCCAGAATTAATGACTTAACAATACATCCCCTAAAGTCTGATTAGTTGCAGTAGGCAAGCTATACAGAGCCAAGCCATTATAACAGGGAGCATCCACAGAAGCAATAAAAAAATCGGTTATGACTATATGATCAAAACCATGCATTTTTCCATTCATATAGAAAGAGATAATGCACACAGAGAAGGGCTTTGATCTCATGGCATAATAGTATGTGGAAAGACCTTGGGAGATTAGCTAAAGAGATGCTGCCAAGAGAATGGGCAGTAAGAGACAGCATAGCCAGCAACTGGATCATGGTTGGGGCAAGAGGTTCTGAAAAGACACGCCTCCCCCAGTTTCTGGCAATGAAAAACAGACAAAATAGAGGGCTGTACTTTCAAGCTTGTAAGATTCTGTGATTCTGGGTTTACAATAAAGTAGAATTACCTTACCTATTTGTGATTTCTGTCTAGTTCAGCCCATGAGGCCATGAGATCAAAGCCCTTCTTGAAACCACAGTGCAAGTCTGAAAATAGAATCCACTGCATTTTCCCCTTAAAAGTGCAAGGAGCATCTCTTCTGAACCTCTTGCCTCACCCACTATCCACTTGCAGAATTATGCTTTCTCTTATCTGACCATTCTTTTGGCAGTGTCTCTTTGCCAAGTCTCTTTGAAGGTCTTTTCCATATTGTTATACATGGTTATGGAACCCCTCTTAATGAATACAAAGATACTCCTGTGTTATGATATCATGGAGCCTTCTAGTACTCCTACTATAAGAAGTACTCCCATGCTTTTTGACATATTTAATGTGGCTGTATAATTAGAAACAGTGATAAGGAGATACTGAGTGTCACTCTAATTGAGTGATTGACTCAATTAGATATATGATGAATTAAGTTTTCACGTGTCAGATTTAAAAAAAAGCAATAAAAGGTCTGATCACAAATATATCTGTTTCCATTGCAACACTCCACTTTTGTTCAGGAATGGCACATTTCTGTAACCCATAATAATCTGCACTTTATAATTACAAAAAGTATAATGTCAAAAAGTCAAAATGTGTATAAAGTCTAAAGGATTAAAAGTGAGGGTGTAGCAGGAAAAACAATCAACACGAGGTGTAAGATAAGGCAGGGTTTCTGACCCTGGTCTTCTTATACACCCTCCTATCTTTTGTTTTCCAGACTACTCCCTTCCTTTTTGTAAAATTGGAGTTCTTAACTTTCTACCCACAGCAATTGCTTATTTCAGAGTCAACTGCCTTCCTTTAATTGACTTAAAGTAATATGTCTCAAATATTTTTATGTACTTCACAGTCCCTTCAAATAAAAGTAGTATTTGTATTCCATAATCTCATTTCATACAAACTCTTTTTAAATTTTCAATATTTCTGCTGGCTATAATAGGAAAAAAATCAACCCAAACCAACCATTTTCTCACCTGTTCTGCCTTTGCAGTGGGCTTTATTCTGTAAGCCTCCACTTTCTACAGCAACAACCACCTCATATTGTCTTCCAGGAACGAGCCCTAAATCCTTGACAATGTATTCTCTTTTAACTTTCTCCAGCGTAATATTCAGCAGTAATGTAGAGCGGTCAAACAGTAAAATACGGTATTTATCCCAGTCTCCCGTGGGGGGAAGCCAACTTACTTTCAGACATCTCAACCAGCCCATGCTGTCTACTTTCAATTCTGAAACTTCTTGGGGAACTGAAACACAGAATGCAAAATGATAACAGATAAAAGGGAACTGGTTTCTCATAGAATAAATACTTCTTCCTTAAATTGTTATTCTATTAGCATTCATTAATTCAGTTGCTTCCTACTGCTAAATGTCTAATTGCTTTAAGTCCAATTTGTGACATAAAATCCTGTGGCTATATAATGCAAGATTTGCAACACATTGGCAGGATAGAATCACCACCTGAGAAGGGGTGAGGAACCTTTTTTCCTATCTACAACACAGATTCTTCCTGCTAGATATATTCTGGTTCTCCATTTGCAGTTGGGGATATAGCTAGAGAAGAATAGCTGGATTTAGGATTTATAGTGAGAATTTTAAGTATCATTCATTTCAGCAGTCATCCCCTTTAACTGTGCTCTATTTCACTTATAATATCATTATACTTTTATGGTGAATGGTGAACAAATTAGATAAGACTATAAGCAGACAAACAATAATTTTGATAACAAATGAAAATATTGTATCTCGGGAATACTACAATCTTTTACATATATTTAGTTCAAGATTTACTAATTAATATTTCCTTTTGAAATAAGTAGTAACTGTAATCTAAATCAAACCCATAGTATTTACTTTCCAGAGAACAATTGGCACAAAAAAAAAATCAAAGTACTGATCCGATTAGAAGGTGCTTAGAAAAATTAGAAACATACTTGTCCTTCCATGAGCTGTCACTTTGGTGAATAATTCACCACTGATTGCATTGACATTCACTTCATACAGACTTCCAGAAATTAGCTTGTCAAAATAAGTCTCTGTGACTTGTGCTTGTAAAATTTTACTTTCCTTAAAAGACCCATGATGAAATAAGGTGACATTGTAGAAATCAAGGTTCCCTGAAGGCCTCTTCCATGACACTTTCAGTGTATCCAGACTATCATCATTAGCTACCATCAAATCTAAGACTTTGGCTGGAGCTATTAAAAAGAGTTTAAAAAATAAGTTACCAAGCACAGTAGACCAAATACTTGCAGCAGAGTTGTAAGCATGTACAAAACTCACTTTTCAACATATTATTCTGGGGTGGTTCAGTGATTTCCTGTGTAACTTCAGTTCCTGCTTGCAAACTGAAGGATTTCCTTCTGGACCCCACTGAACCATCTCACAATAACAAGGGTGGAGATCTGGCATGATCACAGTGAGAATGGACTATTATGGATTTATTTGGAATTGATTTATTTACAAATCAGTAAGTTTTACATATCCTTATAGTTCTATATAAAAATATTTTGAGCTGGAAATAATTTTATTATTAATACTGGCAGAGTAATAAAGAGTATATAGTCTATAGGCTCCATTGGCTTGACATCAGTATAGTGCTTAGGATTAGACATAGAGTTATGTATTTTGATCAAAGCATTGTGAATCATGTAACAATTCATAAAACATCTCGCATAGTTCAATCACACTTATCATTTTGAATGTTGTAAACTTTAGACTCTATATTGCATATAATTTTGAATGAAATACAAGTGTTAAATATTTAACTGCTCTCAAAATTATCTGGCTTTTTTTGGGAGTAGTTATAAGTTTCTAAAACAGAAACAGTAACATTGATGAAAATGACAAGATACACTTGGATATCTACTTTTATATATACAAATGGAAGTTCTGACTATATTATATTTATTTACTCTCATCTGGTCACCGTCTGATGAAACTGAAACTCTGACAAATACCTGTTGAGATCTAGGAGCTCTTTAACTGAGAGGAATGGAACAATTCTTAGTGGTAGCATAAAATATTCTAAATTAGAATAAAGACTTCTTATTTTGAAATAATTGAAGACTTAAACCACTTTTTTCTATTAAAGTCATAGGCACTTCTTACGATACACCACATTCTATTGCAGTTAATTTTAAAGACATCTATATGAATAAACCTGTGTTTTATTTTGAAAAAGGGGGCTTTATTTTATCCTTTAATTATGTATCTTATTCAGGAAAAGATTTATAAAATCTTACCAGTTCTTACTAGTCTTACATTATAGTTCTCCATCCCCTGAGACTTGGAAATAATTGTCAAATTATATAGACATCCCGGTATTAATCCTGAAAAATTGTATGACAAAATATCTTTCTCTAGATTCATCTGTTGAATTAGAATATCTTTCTCCTGCAAAACCAGCCTGTATTGATCTACATGACCAGCTCCTGGCAACCAAGAAATATGGAATGACTGCATCTTACTCAAGATCTTGATATTTTTGACCGGTGAAGGAACTGTTAAAAGAAGGAAAAAGAAAAGCTTATATTAAGAATACTGCAAGTATCTGCCTGAAGTTAATTAGATTTCAATGAAACATTTATTTATAATTAATGTTAATTTCAATTATAATAAGTTAATATACAATTTAAATTAAATAAAATTAAATCATATGCTTGCAAGTACTTAAGCCATCTTATTTACAAAATGATATCAGTATCATTTGCCATCCCATGGATCACACAAATGTCTTATGGCTATTCACAAACCATTTCAAAATTCTTCTATGTCTAAGGAATTCTCATTTGTTCTCTTTTCTTTGTGGGAAGAGAAATTACGAGTATAAGTGAAATAATATTGGTGAATATAATATTGTTTTCACCAGCATTCTTACCAGTCGAGCCACTGATTTCAACTGATGAGCTTTTTTTATTTCCAGCAACTGCTTTGATGGTGATTGTGTATTTATTGCCAGGGATGAGACTGGCAAATATTTGATCACTTCTAGAAATGCCTCCAGGAACCAGTATCTCTTCCACCTTTTTGATGCCATTAAGTAATTGTAGCTCATACCAATCCACTTTCCCTAAGGATGGGCTCCACCAAACCTGTAAAGTGGTAGTTGTAATTTTGTCCTTCTTAATTTCAAATCTTGCAGGAGGCAATGGATCTGTGAGTTTCCAACAAACAAAAACAAGGCAAACAAGGTAGAAACCAAATTAGCAAAGCCTATAATTCAAAGCACATCAACTGTCTGAATACTTTTTATATGTAAGATAAATGTATGATTAGCTGTTTATTCAAGATCTAAACTGAGCTCAACCACATATCAAATAAAGAAGATAGACCAGCAGGTATGAGATATTTGAGATCTAGAAGAAAGAAGGTGTGACAAAGACTAAGTTGTTAAAACTAAGAAAATTAAAAGGCTGCAATCTTATCTATAATTTCTTTTTGCTTGTACATATTTAGATCTAAATACTTACAATCAAATTAATAGTTTAATTATAAACTAAGTTAAAATGTTAAATGAAGACAATTTTGTTCCTGCCTTCCTTCTTCAAGTGATAGGAATGAAGGATGGCACAAACAATACAATAATTATTCTACATCAAGGATCATCTATATAATATACAAAGATGGGATTATGCCTGAGCCCCAGTTCTCAGCCAGCTGGTCCTTTGACAAGGCTGCACAATAAAACAAAGAGGGATATGAACCACAGTAGGTTGCACAAGGAGACCACAGTCCGGGGAAAGGAGGAAAAGACATTGTATTGAATCAGAATAGAGCTGTTTGACAAGACAATCATACACTGTAACATTCTGTGCTGTTACAGAATACTTCCAGGTGCTGCTTTGGTTAATATCAAACTTATTTAAATGCTTTCTGAAATATTTTAGTTGAAAAAAGTATGACTTAGAGGCAGCTACAATATGTGTTGTCTTTCAAATCCACTTCCTTCCTTACTATACAAAGTATGAATATACAATGGCAAAATGCAGAAGGAGTATTTCCAATATATAATCCCATCAGCTATCTCTTACACTGCTTTTGTGTAGGAGTTTTCTTTTATCAATCCAGAGAACATCACAGTCCAGATTAAAACCCTTCAGGAGAGATGCAAGTGCTCCTCACTGGATGAGGCTAGCAAAATTCATCAAAAAAGCCAATCTGATCTCATCCTTGTACTGTATTCTCCCCATTATAGCAATAGCACTTAGACTTATATACCACTTTATAGTGCTTTACAGCCCTCTCTAAGAGGTTTACAGAGTCAGCATATTGCCCCCAACAATTTGGGTCCTCATTTTACCCACCTCAGAAGGATGGAAGGCTGAGTCAACCTTGAGCCTGGTGGGATTTGAACCGCCAAATTGTAGGCAGCTGGCTGCAGAAGTAGCTTGCAGTACTGCACTCTAACCACTGTGCCACAGAGGCTCCATATGTACCCCTTCTAGATATAACTTTTTCTCCTAGATTTATCCTTACTAAAACAATGCATTGTTCCATAACTTGGTAGTAAACCTTGTGGTGGAACTGTTGCAGTGCAAGATAGTAAGCCACTGACTGTCCTTGGTTTCCACAGTCAGCACAAGAGACCCAAAATTAGGGACACCCTCAGACTTGGGACTCATTGGGTGACTTTGGGCCTGTCGTTGTCTCTCAGCTCAATCTATCTCACAAGGCTGTTGCTGGGAGAAAAATAGAAGGAAGTTTTACATACACCCTTTTAGCTCCTAAGTGAAAAGAATACAAATCAATCAAATAAATACATAATTCCGAGATTAATTGGGCTCATAAAGAAAATATATATGTAAACATACAATCCTCCCACACCAATTACTACATCATCATTATCATCATCTTTTTACTGCACTGTATCTTATAAGTTGCTTATAGCCATTAAGGCAATAGAGAGCATACAAATCGTATGCAGGAGTGTGTAGGTGTGTGTAAGTGCATAGACAGACAGACAGATGAATACATTTGTTCTTCCTCTTATGGATTTTTTAAACTACTCACTAGATGGTCAATAGTCTAAAATCAGACTAGTAATCTTTCTACCGGACCTAGTAATTTTTGAAGGTTCTCACACAACTTTTTCATTTTTTGCTTTTAAATGGCGTAACAGCAATATTAAAAAAAAATATTGAATCTTGGTTTTGGTGAGAGGATGTAAGTTACCTCTCAATCTACTTTTCTCTCCCATAAGATTAAAAGATTTTTAAAAAATGTTTTTTTGAAGAGGTCATGCGTTTTTCAGTTTTGGTAGACATTGGATCAAAAGAAATGATTAACCACTTTAAGGGAGTGAAGAAATAAAATATTTTGAATTTTGGAACCTATAGATCAAGAAGAATGCTAAAATAATCTCCTGGCTCTTAACATAAACAGATCTGCAAGTGACAAATTAGAGGTGGGATTCAACTCCTAAAGCAAATGAAAAGATTGCGTGCGTAGAAGGCGAAGTTCAGAAATTCAGTCTTTATCTAATCTATCTAGCTCAGAATACAAAACACTCAGTCCTTTGGACATCCGCTACAACAAAGGAACAATGAGTTTGGGAAGTGCCTGGCCTGAAACTCTGGTCTGGAAGCAAACACTTAAAAACCATTTGCATTGTTGCAAACTTCTTGACTGGCAAGTGCCCAAAAGCGATATATTATAGAAATCAAATATTTCTATAAAGATATTTTACAATTTGTTGCACATATTATAGGAAGAATAAGATGTACACAAGAAATGAGCTTGGTTAACTTTTAATTTTCACTTTTGTGTAATGGTTTTAAAGAAATTCACTATGCTTTCATGACATTATTCTTAGTTTAATTTTTATTTTGCATTTGGTATTTGTTTGTTTAAACTTTAATAATATAGAATTTATTTAGTATAGAATCTTTATCTTTCCAGAAAATTGACTTGAAAGAAAATATGTTGGTTAATGCTATTGTATATACACAGTCAGACTACTTTGAAGTTATTATATAGAACTTAAATGAAATCTTCATTCTCATAGAATTTTTAATTTTTTTGTCATGGGGCACAATTATAAATACAAGTATATTAAAATAAGTTCTAATATCACTAGATTGAAAAAGGCAAATTGAAATATTAATTTAAGTGTAAATCATGTTGTAAATGTATTGTCAAGAAAGTCAGGAAATGAAAATTTATACACACACACACACACACACACACACACACACAATCACTGTGTTCAGATAGTGAAAGTTTCTATCTTTTACTACTGTACTATTTCTTTTCCTGCTGATGATCTACCTCTCCATCTTTCTCTCTGTCCCTAGTTGCCCTTCTCTCTCTCTCCATCAGAAAAGGAACAAAGATTTTCTGATATTAGATTTCAAAAAATTAGAATAGACATTCTGTCTGGATAGAGACAGATCTATTGATCTTGTAGTCAAATTAGAATCAGAAGAAACGTACCATTTGTTACTTATATTTGAAGATATATATGCAATATTTATGTTGCCAATCTATCTACACATATACACAATGCTAATGTGAGCTTAATATGTAGATATATTGGATTGTATAATATATAGACATACTGGAATATATACAATCCTCTTATGAAAACATTGTACAATTGTTTTGTGCCCTTATTAAAATTAATAGAAATTACCAGTGCAGACTTTTAAAAAAATATATAGATTTAGGGTCTGTTATCCTTTTTTGCTACTTTACAAGGCTACATGAGCTTTATAAGTTGGATTAAATATCTTAGGCAAGGAGGCAATATTTTTTAGAGTTATTTTAATGTGGCTATTGGGGTGAAATCAGATATAATTATCAATAAACATCATCAACATTTCCTGTGCAAATCCATAACCAGATAGTCATTCCCCAACCTGATAATCCCCATCCAAGAAAATCATCCTTGCTGGAGATGCTGGCAATTATAGCTAAATATATCTAGGGGGCAATAATTTGGTGAAAGCTGATAAATACTGGGCAAGACTAATATAATTGGAAAAATTCTCAAAGTAGACCCTGATGAAAGGAAATATGCTTGGTAAAAAGTTAACAGGTACAGCAATTAGGAACTTCTGATTTGTAAATAAGAATAGAGATTAAAAAGTACACTGCTAAAGTATCATCTAGCTCAGTGGTTCCCAACCTTTTTTTTGCCCCGCACCCCTAAAGAAATTTCACTTGAACCTCGCACCCCCTGAAATTTAAACTTTAGGAACTACTGAACGCGTTAAATATATGGTAGGATTGAATCTTTTCAGCTATGTATGTGATGGCCACTAAATAATGATACTTAACTCTAAAATGAAAACAAAGTTAATCCATTGCATAATAAATAAAAATGCCAACATATAGCCAATATCCTATTATTTACCTGGACTTGTCTCGCACCCCCTGGAATATCGTCTCGCACCCCAGGTTGGGAACCCCTGATCTAGCTATACAAGATATTTCTGTTTAGATATCGCAAATTATGTTGTTTCATGTCATTTACCTCTTGAAATCAGTGAGCAAGCGAAGAATGAAGAGCTGCTGTTTAAGAAACCTTTCACATTAATTTCATGTTACATAATAATCACTACAAATTCAGGATTATCACCAGGATGAAAACAGAACGGGAGAGATCCTTCCTCAGCTTCTAAGTATCCCCCGAAAAGATCAGCCAAGCTGTACCTGTTTGCAGGGTGATATTGCTAGTTTCACCATCAGAGAGAGAAAGTATCCTGAGCGAGTACAAAGTCCCAGCTTCCAAGCCATTGAAGTTGCATTCATAGGACCCATTATCCTTCTGGATGGCCTGGCAATCCCTGGATAAAACCTTGCTGAGGCTGCAGGTTACGCTGAAATTACAGAGGTTGCCCGAACTGTTCCATCTGAGATAAACCGACTGGCTGGAGACCTTCCATTCTGTCTGGTTGATGGTGCATTTGACTGGAGCAGCTAGACCATTCTAGGGAACAATCAAAAACAGCATAGGCCATTTAGAAGTAAAGGCTTTCTTTCTGATTTACCCTTAATTATGAGAACTGGGCAAATTCTAAGGTTGTTTCATTTTCAACACAATCATCCTGAAATATTTTTGAGGGAAGCTATACCTTAATTAATCCAGAAAACCCCACAAAAACTAACATTCAAGCCGTGGAACAGAGCTGTCACTTCTTCTTGGTGTGTGAGAGCATGCATGTGTACACAGGCAGGTGTGAGTAAGTTGTCATACAGAAGCTGTGAAATACAAACGGACATAAGAGTTGTTTGCATCTTCCCAATCGCATCTTCCCAATTTGCGCTGGGTTTTTGCTGCCCGAACAAAAATCTCACTTCTCACTTTAAGGTGCCCGATGCTGCGGACGAGGGGAAGGTGGGCTGGGGGGGGGGGGCCTAGAAGACCTCCAAGGTCCCTTCCAACTCTGTTATTCTGTGGAAGCCGTGGTCTTCGCGAAATCACGATCCAGTCCTCTCAGTCACTAGATTTTGAAAGGTCGTCTTCAGTGCTAAGAGTTTCCAAGAGGGAAAGTTCAGTTCGCCTGTTTAAGTATGCTGATGCGGAGGGCAAAGGCATGGCAAGAGTTAGCGAGAACTGATAGGAGAAGGAAGAGCCGGAATGGGAGGAGGCAAGGGGGATGCGCGCCCTACCTGGCGAGCACCCGCCCGGCCCCTCGCGAGTACCTGTCACCCACCTTGAGAAGGGCCAGCGCAAGAATCCACCAAGAGCCTCCCGCTCCGCATCTCAGCCTTGCCATCCGTTTGGATCTGCAAGGCTGGGGGCGAGGAACCTCCTTTTGCCCCGCCGGCGGCGGCTGGTGGCTTCCCCGGTGCCCGTGGGGTCGAGAGACGCAGCAGCCCACGGCGGCCCTCTAGTGGCCAGTTTGACTCTTGCAGGCTCTCCGGAGGCTCCTGGGAAGTTTCCCGCCGGCGGGCCGAGGACTGGACCCCGCGGCGGATTGTAGGCGCGGCGGGGAAGCTGCCATTCTCACCCAGCCCTCGCCAGGCGCCTCTGCTTCGGGGAGCCGAGTTGCTCTCCCTCGGTCGTCCGCAGGCGGAAAACTCTGCCTCCGCGCCCGCACTTTCCCTTCCCACCCTAGCTCTCCGTTGCTCCCAGAGCCTGGGGCGCTCTCCCTCGCTCTTACCTACCCGTCCTATCACCGCCCCCACTTTCCTCCTCCGCCTTCGCCGCCGCAAGCAATTCCACCCCTCCCTTTTTCCTTCCTTCCTCCTTCCCTCCCTCGTCTGGGACTTCTTTCCCAGGGCTATTTCTGACACTGGATGGAAGGGAGATGATTTCCTTCAGGCGTTTCTCCTCCCCTTGGAATGTCCTATGTAAACCTCTGGGTTTCACAGCCTGGAGTGGAGAAGCTACTTGGCTAAGCGGCGAAACCTTTCAGAACCTTTCAAAAAGAAACAGAAGTTCAGTTGCCATGTTTCAACTTCCAGACTCTTGGTTTCACACTTAACTCGGTTTTAGCCCGGCTTGCCCGAGTCACTTGGCCTCTCCGCTGTCCCAGCCTCTGGCCGTCTCATTTTGAGCACATCCAAAACAACAACAAGCAAGCAAGCAAACAAACAAAAAACCCAATAACTACTTTCACAATTCTGGAGACGCAGCGTTAGGCAAAAGTAAGGTGGAAGTTGATCAGGTGCAAGAAAATGAACCTGCAGTTATGATGATATCGCGATTGTCTTTTAATAAAGGAAACACATGACCAAGCTCTCAAGAGGCCAGAATAATTTCCTAACACAGATCGCAACTCCAAATTATGCGGTGGCAAAGGTGGAAATGAAGTTGAACCCCCAAACAACAGTCTTGGCGAAACTTGGCTGTCAGTATTAAACGCCTTTCAGAGCTAAGATAATAGCCATATTTCCCTAACAAAGCCTTGTAGCTTTTTAAAAAAAAAAAAAAAAAAAGACAGGAATTGCAAATTTCCTTTTTGCTATCTTAGCCGACTAAATCAGTAATCAGCCTAGAGCAGTTACTTTTCTTCCTCACAATCAATATAGCCACTCCCATTTTGAATATCATATCAAGTAGAACCTTATGTTCAGCAATAATCAGTTCTGTGGGGGGGGAAAACATTAACATGGAAAATGACCAGTTTATTTTACTTTTTTCTTCCATTGGCATCTGCATTTAAAGTGACCGTTATGTTGCCCCAAGTATATTTCCACTAGAAATATACATAATTAAAAGCAATAAATGGGCTTGTTCTTGAAAAATGGCATCAACAAATTAACTCTGAAAAAAATACTTTGTAAAAATAAAAAGAGAGAAGGAATCCCTGCAGTATTTCACATTCTAATTTCTACTTTGAACTATTGTCTACCTCCTATTTCAGCTTATAGATAGGGAACTTCCAAGTGCTAGAATGGGGTGCCAAGTGCCAATCTTGGGAAATTCTGTAAGTTGAAGTCCACAACTCTTAAAGTTACCAACGTTGGACACTCAGAAAACTATTCAGAAAACTCTTCTAATTATACAGCATTTATATAATAAATCCTTAAAAAGTTTATTCAAATCTTTTGAAATCACTCCTGTTGTCTTGATATATAACGTTTCCTTCAAACTTACTATTCCTTAATTTCATTTTTACAAAAATTAAAAAACTCTGAGCACATTTTAAATTAATTTACATGAAAGCAAAATCTATTTTCCTGTGAGCTGTCAGCAAATCAAATTTCATAAATTTCATAAATGCCTTGCTTCAATAATTTTCATCATATTGTAACTAATTGCTTATTTTTAAGATACATTCTCCAAGTTTGAGCCATCCTTTTGGGGTTCTTTGCTTGAATTTTCACCACCCAAATACCCTTTGGGCATTAGTGCTGATTCAGTTTGAATTGGAGCCCTGGGATTTGAAGAGGTTAGAATTCCATCTAAATATATAATTTGAGGCAAACTTAAATTAATATTTTAAAACTCAGATTAAAAATTGTCCATAGTTATCCAATTATCTTTTCCATTACTAAGAAAGAATTAAAATGCTTTTGGCTGCTTCATTGTGGAGAAAAATGACATGTAAATAATAGAGAAGATAGAACATTTACATAGCAATAGCACTTAGATTTATATACAGCTTTATAGTGCTTTACAGCCCTCTAAGCAGTTTTTACACAGTCAGCATAATGCCCCCAACAATCTGGGTCCTCATTTTACCTGTCTCAGAAGGATGGAAGGCTGAGTCAACCTTGAGATTCGATCTGCTAAATTGCAGGCAGACAGCTGTCAGCAATACTGCAATTTAGTCAGCAATTAATACTGTCAGCAATACTGCACTCTAACCACTGCGCCACTGAGGCACATTAATCCCAACATGTTTCACTTGGTACTACCAGGGATTCTATCACAATACTATTTTGAAATAGTGAACCTCCTTTCAAGACACTTTTATACTATCCAGCAAACAGCTTTTGTACTGAGCAATGCAAAAGAGGTTTTGCATCAAACCAAATAATTCTGAAAAACTGGATAAAAGTGATAGTAATAGCAATAGAACTTAGACTTCAGAGGTCAGACAAGTGGAGAAAACTGGCAGCTGGAATGACAGTGCGGTTGGGGAGATAAGTTGTAGTGATTGGCAGACTGTGATTATAATGGCAGCAAAACCAGTGGAGCTATGGCCACCACTATTGGCTTCTAACATTTTTTCACCTGGACCAGCTATGAAGACACTTATAAGATCCCAGCCCATTTATTGACAGTAGGTTGGAGGTTGGGTCATTTAAGTATCTGGGAAATTGACAGAGTCCCTAAGATAATCCTGCAACACAGGACATGATATTTTAAGGTTGCACTGGTCATGATAGTGGATAACTTCTGGATGGAGAAGTTTCCCATTTTTGGAAGATGGCCAAGGGTTAAAGGCACTACTTTCAGTAGGGTTCAGTAACACATCAACTTTCTGGAATTATCTCCCAATAGAATGACTTTAAAATAAATTTGTTCAAAATGATTAAATGTTTTCTCCAGTGCCTGTAAGAATTAGATACTCATTCATTTACTGTTTAGAAACTTAAATCTGCCTCAATCATACAGAATTTCAAAATACAGTTTGACCCAAGGGTGCATGCCAGTTTGATTTAAAGGTACATCCTGGATTGGTCATCTGTAAGTCCAGTATTGATAGCTAAGCCAGACTCTCACTTGCCTTGGCAAGAGCATTACAGAAGTACACTATTCTGAGTATAATTAGGGTTGAGGTTGTCTTCATTAAAGAAGAAGTTGGAGCTGTGAGACTAAACATAAACTCCCACCTTGCCACCCCAAGAAATCAGTGAAAGGCACAGTGTTTAATGAAGTAATTAAATCCACTAGTCAGCCATTCAATCTATGCTCACTCCTCCCTGCATTCTCAACATACGGAAACTGTAAAATAGCGTATTGTCTGGAAACCCTCCAGAAACCTCAGAAAACCCTTGAATCTATGAAGTCCCGAAGTCCTGAATTGAAGGGGAGTTGTGTTTTGATCCCCAAATCTATTTCAATGGGATATTTAGCCTAAAATTGCAGGTTGTGAATAATTTGCTGTAAATATAGTTGCTATTCATCATTTATTTGGTCCACTGATTTCCTTCTGGTGCCACAATTGCCCATGTATTTTTGCCATCTGGTTCCTCTTCTTTATCTAGTTATTTATCCATAATAAATATCATTCATGCAGGGTAGTTAATAAGTAATTGAAATATGTAATGTTTACTGGATCATGGGTGTCCCAGCCCAGTGCCTGGAGTCTGTAAAGGTCTGGATTAGGTGAAATGGATTTCAACTCAACTCAATCAAGAGTGGATTTGGGCATTCGGGCCTTCTGGTGACAAGGTTTTCCACCATTGGTCTTTGATGGGGCGACACCGCTCCAGATGGATCCTATGTGTAATATGGGGGTCTTCTTGAAATCAAGGCTCCTGCTAGAACAGCAGTGGCAGCCATAGCCAAGAAACCTCTGCATACTTAGGTTGTGCCTATTGCCGGATTTTCCCTCATATCTGGGGTATTGCAATGCACTTGCATGAGGCTGCCCTTGAGTAACAATTGGAAGCTTCAACTAGTGAATAATGTACAGGTAATAAATGGTGTCAGATATATGATACATATCATTGCTATGTGGAATGCGTTGGTTGCATTGTGCAGTTTAAGGTGCTATTTGTCATCTTTAAAGTCCTTCATGGATTGGAACTGGGCTATCTAAGATTCTTCTTTTCCCAATTGTTTCTATCCATCCATTACAGTGCAGCAGTTTGGGCATCTTATAGGTCCCATTAGCCAAGAGATGTCAGCTGGCGGGGATTAGGAGATGTGTCTTTTCTGTCATAGTCCCTGTCCTGTAGAAAATTCTCCTTTCAGAGATTAGGGTGATCCTGACTCTATTGGACTTTCATGAGGCTGTAAAGCAGGAGTGTCAACACTTGCAGCCCATGGGCCACGCCCACCCCTGGTATAGCAAAGGGGGAAAAGTCGTTAAACATTATGTGATGACAAGATGACATTGCAAATTTGACACACCTGCTGTAAAGGGCTGATTATGTTCCTGGGTCTGGGGTCCTGAATGTGTTAGGGACCCCATTTCTTGGCTGTATTAACCTCTGACAGGTTGAGAATGGCATAGATGAATAGTGAGCAAATATATTTATTTTGCACTTTTTAATTGTTTATACTTTTATGATATATGCCACTCAGAGCCTCTCATTGAATTGGGTAGTGATAGAAATTAATCAATCATTCCTTCTTTATTGTCATAGAATTCTAAAATCTAAAGAAGTACTACTTCCCACAGGAGGACCCACTGGCATATTTGCAAGATATTATATAGCTTTGGAAGCTGGATTCATCCATTTTTTCATGAATCCAGAGGAAATATTTCGAGGGCAGTATTAGGTAGCATTTCCTCCAGAACTGCAGGATGGGTAGGTTTATCTTGGTGGAACCTCATCCTATCTCATCACTCCTGGGATTTCCCTACTCCTTCCCGAAGTGGTCTGTTGTCTTGATTCCCCTGCCCTCCAAAATGCTTCAAGAGTATCAGAAAAAGGCTTTGTTGTTCTGCCAATGCAGTCATTTTTTCCCTACTGAAAGAAAATGAAGTGAGGAAATGAGAATAGAAGGGTGGAACCCTGGCTGGGGTACCATTTTTTCACTCTTCTATTGGCCAGCTGGATGAACCTTCTTCCCATTTCCTTTTCTACCAAAGTCTGGAGAACATTCCCACAGTGGCAGGAAGTACAAGGTTAGTGAGGTGAAATCAGTGGCTGAGAGTAAGTGTCCATAGTGATTCTTCATTAGTAACAATGCAGTCTGAAATGCACTTATTCATGATTATTGCACTTATTCACGAATATTCAGAAATTCTATACAATTCCATTCAATTTGCTTCTGAGGCAGTGTTTTGGAGGCAGTGTGAATGAAATTGTATTATCAGGTTTCTTCCAGAAGAAGAACATTATAAAAGTTAGAATTACAGTAGCTTTATGTAGCTGAGATAGTTGTCTAATGATTTGCAACTTCCAGGCTGCTCTTTAATCCCACTTTTAAAAATACAATTTTCATTCCATTGATAATCGAGTTTAAAGATAAAATATAATAAAAAATTAATATAGCCATGGTTACACTTTTAGCAATCTTTTTAATTCTAAAAGTATCATTATTCTTTCTCTTTGTCAATGGAAACACAATTCTGTAGTTAAAGATGAAGATCCATCTTACAAACCATCTCTTAACTGATGTGAAAATGTCCAATACCTTTGCTGGTCTATCATTAATGCTTTTATGGCAAGAGGGGAATTAGAGATGGAATTAGAAAGATTTGAAGCATGAAGAAGATCCATAGCCTTTCCACTCTATGAACAGCCATCTAGACTGAGAGCAAAGCAAATAGCTGGAACAGATTCTTATTCCACTCACTCCTTCACCCATTGATGTCTTTGATCTCAACATAGAAGCCTAAAAGATCTTGGAATGTGCTAATTCTTTCATAATAGCTGTCCTTTCCTTTGTCCTACTTGGATTGAGTATTCTAGAAATTTGAGATATACATTACTTCCATATACTGATTTTGTATTTAACTGATCTATCAAGCAGTCCTCAAGTTCACTTTTTGACCACTTATTTACTTTCATTTGGTTAGTTCAGTCTTATAGTATTAAATCAACTGATGCAACTTTGTGCACATTCTTGGCCTACAAAAAGGCCAGATGAGAGTAAGTGATTATAGGAATGGTATTCAGAAAAAATAAAGAAACAGAAAACAAGTCAGAGACAGCAGTGTGAAGTTTGAAATGACTTTGAAGAATTAAACATTACCCCCACTCCATATTTTAAAATGTACATAGGAACATGAGATAACTTCTTAAGAGAGGAGAGTTCTGCCAGTTCTGAAAGCAGCAGTGGTATGCTTTTTCCTCAAGATACCTTTATTGGATCAAGTCTATCTGGACAATTTTTTTTCCATCTCTAAACTTCCCTTAAAAAAAGAAGGTCACACTTTACCTGGTATAAGTAGCTTATGTGGATTCTTTCTTGTTGGCATTCAGGCCAGGCTATAGCACTGAAATGACTTTGGTTGTGCTTGTTAGTGACCTATGGTGAGCTTGGGATGGGGGTTGTGCATCTATTTTGGCTCTCCTTGAACTTCTGGCTGATGAAGATGGGAGTGGAAGGGCAGCCTCTTCTGAGTTTTGATGTGTTGATGTGAGAGAGATTGTTAAGTCCTAAGTCCCTCCCTCCCCCATTGTGGTTCTACCTTCTCCTTTTTAATATCTACAGTATGTGAAGCTGCTGGACAAAATCATCTCTTGGTATGGGGGGTAATATACCGATATACATAAATATACGGATTATACCCAATTGTACATCTTTGCCCCCCAGTTGTCCAGGTGAAGCTGTTATAAACTGTAGTGAGATCCAGTGGAAAGTGGAAAAATGCCTGGATATATTCTCAGGATCAGGCCCCATTCTGCTCTTTTAGAGAGTTGTTGATAGTTGGGTGGCATACAGGTTTAATTCATCATTATCACCACCACCTAAATTTTCCTGGATTTTTAAATATAATTACCAATTTCTATCTCTCTCTTTAACAAGGAGGAAATGGGCATGATTAATTTTTCTCATAATTTGAAACAGCAAGATTTGTAACCCAAAGTTGCTCTAAAGCAAATATTTTTTTAAAATTCAAAGTAAGTACCGTTGTAAGTGGGTTGTCTTGAATCAGGTATAACAATAGCATGTTCCAAAGAGGGGAGAGGGCAACCAATGAATCTCTGGGCCATGATGTTATCCTTTTGGAGAGCTGTCTTATCTGCCACTGTGCAATTGGCAAACCATACACAGATGTGGTAAGTTAAAATACTCTCTAAAGTGCAGCAGTAGAAAGTTACCAGCAATTTTTCATTCATTTGTTGTTTCCTGAGAAGTCTCAGATAGTATAATCTCTGCTGGGCCCTTTTGACCAGGGCTGCAATGTGAGCACCCCAGGTCAGGTCCTTTTTTATGATAACATCAAGAAACTGGCCACTTGCTCCACTCGGTCTCCATTGATAAGCAAGGGCTGGATGTCTGATCTATTCCTTCTATAGTCCACTATAAGCTCCTTGGTCTTATTGGTGTTAAGGACCAAGTTATTGTCCACACGACAAAAGCAACCGGTCCACCTCATCTCGATAGGCAGACTCATCCCCCCCCCCGGAGGAGCATTATTACCTTTCTAGGGCTATCAGTGATGGCTATAAGGAAAATAAGGATAAAGCCCACAATATAAGGATAAAGCCCATAATATTTGTGCACTTATTTATTAATTTATCAGTTACACAACTGCCAAATGATTCTGTCAGCTTACAACTAAAAACCCACTTACTAAAAGAAGAATACAAGACAAATTACAGAGAACCGAGCCAAACTATTTTTCCTCAGATTTCCTAAAACAGCCAAGGGTGTCCCAGTTTCTGCAGAGGGAGAGAGGCTACATAGAAGCAATCTAGTTTAAGACAGCTACTCATCTATTTCAGACCTCAAAGAGGATCTTAGCTAAACCATTCACTAAATCTCATGGAGACCCCAATTTCTCTCTGATTCACAGCCAGGATCAGCAGTTATTGACTGATCCAGCAGACTCTGTCCCACTTTCAACCAAGCTGCAAAGCAATTAGAAAGTGATCTGACCACAGCAACAGAAATATCCTTAAAGACCAGATCATATGTCAAGTATACTGAGACAAAACCAACAGTTCTAATGTGTGGCCTCCAGGTTGCATCACATTTTTGATGATCTGGGACAGTTCCATGACCATTAACTCCTGAGATGTCTTTGATTCAATATTTCTGGGTTGCAGATCGAAATCCTCAAAAACTATAAACCTTGGGTCTAAATTACCAGCCCAGCAATGAAATCCAGCAGCTCAGGCAGGGATGATGTTGAACAGCAGGGATGTATAATAGAATCTGTTTCCTAGAGGCCAACTTCAATCAGAGAGTCCAGTTATCTATGGGGCAAGAGCCTCTGGAAACTCCTAACAACTTGTGGATGATAACATTGTATTGTAATCAAGTAACATGTACATCAACATCAGTTATCAGACTCAATGAGCTATTTATTCACAATCAGAACAATATTCTGGATTATGCCCTTATTGTTTATTTTTTTATTTCAAGATATAGTTAAGGAAAGGAAAGCTTTTCCAGTGAATAAATTATCTTACCTCTTTTGTAGTGCTAGAGAAATGATAGGTAGTTGTAGGAATCCAGTTTTTTTCTGTTACTTCAAATAAATTCTGGTTAAATTTATAGTTGCTTTCTGTAACATTTCTGTTGGAAATCATTGTATTGCTACCGCCAAGAAAACTCTGTGGACTATGGGTTATAGGATTAAAGGGAAGGGATGGGTTTTTAGTGCTCTGAGGCAATGGTTCAGCATCTTGGAAATCTAGGAGGAATAAACGTATATAAAATCAGGGCTCAACATACATAGAAATAGTTTGACATATTAATCACATCTTAACTGTTAACATGAATAGTGTTAAATGGGTTGCAGTTTTAAAATAATAGCTGATTGCATAGTCTTTTCACTGAGAAAATGCTGTTTGAATATAATTATATTTAGAGCTGAGTTGATAAAATGATATCCACATTGCTCTTTGTTAGATTTCTAAAGGAATCCACAATGGCCTTTTCTCTAGGTACATTTATGATTATTACTAACTTTAGTATGCAATGTATTTAACAGCTCAGTCATATTTTGACAATCCAAAGCAAAATTTCCGCAGTCTACGTGTAGTAGGAAGAACCTGGCTTAATCATGAAATATAATAAACTAATCAGCAAGGTCTAAGAACTATCCTGAATCACACTGCACTGTAGAACCAGTTCCAATTTAATGGCAACTTTTAGAAGTGGCCCAAAGAAAGTGCAAATTCAAATCTTGCCTTGGGTGCTAAACTGAATGAGACATGAAACTGAGCATAGTAATATGAGGTTTAAAAATGAACTTTCAGAATTTAAACTATGTTTTTTCCATTCCCAGATTGTCTGGTTTGTGTAAAAATAATTGTGACACTGGTATACTTTGGTGTGATATTTAATTCACGTAATTCAGCAACGCACATTTCTTAAATAATACATTCTTATTGCATTTAATATACTGAAGTTTTGTCCTGATTTATTCAACACTTATTTCCATATAACAAAGTGCGCCAAAGAACATCTTATATGCAGCTATTTTTGCTTCTTTCAAGAAACCCTCCATCCTTAACACAGATTTAACACTATATACAGGTACTTCTTCTGACCAGCATTTGCATATGTTAACATTTCCCCATCAATTTCTTATTTTTAATTAAAAAAAATCTATCACACACATTTAGAACTATTAATTTTTCACTATTTTTCACTCATCTTTAGTAATTCACTTTATTTCCTTGTGAGCTACCACAACCCTTGATATTTGAGACATTAAAGATTAGACATTTTTTATGCATCCTTTGATGGATCATGAAAGGAATCTAAAATTTGCAACAACTCCTTTGAGTTCTCTGCCAACAACAAAGTAATATCTGCATAAAAAAGACCCCAGCTACCAGGAGTGGGATTCAAATTTTTTAACAACCGGTTCTGTGAGTGTGGCTTAGTTGGTGGGCATGGCTTGGTGGTCATTGGCTGGGTGTGGCCAACTCAATATCACTCACATCGAGGCACGTGTCTCCTCGCCTGGCCTCTCATGACTGTGGGGATGCTGCAACAATTGTAAGTGTGAAAAATGGTCATAAGTCACTTTGTTCAGTGCCATTGTAACTTTGAATGGTCATTCCACACAAGCAAAGTACCAGCAAAGGAGGGGGAAAAACTCCAGAGACGTTCCTGAGACAGGAAGTCTAGTCCTGCCTAGAATGTAATAAGGGTTAACGGAGGGGCAGTTTCTGTAAGCAACTCCATAATATTTCCTTCCTGCCTTCCTTACAGGATTAGGCCAGTAATTTCTTCTAACAACTGGTTCTCCGAACTGCTTAGAATGTTAATAACCGGTTCTAGCGAATAGATGCGAACTGGTAGAATCCCACCCCTGCCAGCTACTCATGCATATTCGTGTCCCCAACTACCTCCCTTGCCATAACAAACCATCCTATGGGGTGGTATTCTACCGGTTCGCACTGGTTCTATAGAACCGGTTGTTAACATCATTGGTAGTTCTTAGAACTGGTAAAAGAACTGGATGGCCCCGCCCCTCTCCGCCACTCCTACGGGCCAAAACCTGGTTTTTTTTACTGCGCATGCGTGACATTTTTCGCACATGCATGGCAATCCTTGCCTTATTCTCCCCCACCCACCCCACCCCTACTTATAGCGCATGTGTACTACCTACAAAAGTTTTCCCGCCCAGCGCCATCGCTCACAATAGCAGCAGCAGCAGCAGCCAGCCGTCGCTGCCTGCCTTCTGCCGCCCTGCTGGGGCAAGCCGCAAGCCCCAGTCACCACCGCAGCTAACCGTCCTCGCCTGGCCGGCCTGCCTCCCAGGCCCTGCCTGCCTGCCTTGCCTGCCATTAAAGAAGATGCAAGACCCAGCCACTAGCTGTCCTCGCCCGCCCGGACTGCCTACCCCGGCCTCCGAAGACATGGATCGGTAAGTACGACCCAGTCACCTACCTGCCGCTGCCAGCCCCAGTTGAGTGCCAACTCCCGGGATGCGCACCGCCCTCGCTGATGCTCCCTGCCTCACCCGCCGCCATCTTCCCTCACCTGTGGCCCTCCATTGTTGTTGCCTTGCCTTCCCACCACGGATTGGTGAGTGAGGAGGCAAAGCAGCAAGCCCCGCCAGTTGCCTACCTTCTCCTGCTGCTGCCGCCACTGCTACCAGCCTGGTCGAGTGGCGATTTCTGGGCCAGCCGTCCTGGGTGCAGCAAGCTTGAAGACTGAGGAGGACCCTGGCATAGCTGGCTAGCCAAGTTGCCTGCCTCATTTTTGGTAAGTTGCTTTTTTTATTTATGTATTTATGTATTTTTTTTAGTATCTGTTTTTGTTTTTATTAATCATAAAAACAACACAGATACTAAATAAATAAATAAATAAATAAATAAATATTATTTTACTATTCATTTTGATGTTCCTTTCTCCTTTGTTTTTTCCTATTGAGAAAAAGCAAATCAGAAACAAATATCTATATATAGCATCAATGTCACATAAATGGAAACAAAATGTTACATTGCTGTTATATATAAATACTTGTTTCTGATTTGCTTTTTCCCAATAGGAAAAAACAAAGGAGAAAGAAACATCAAGATGAATAGTAAAATAATTTTTATTTATGTATTTATTTATTTAGTATCTGTTTTGTTTTTATGATTAATAAAAACAAAAACAGATACTAAAAAAATAAATACATAAATAAAAAAGCAACTTACCAAAAATGAGGCAGGCAACTTCTTGTTACATTGTTGTCATACATTATCTGTTTCTGCTTAAATCAATATATAGCAACAATGTAACAAAAACCTGCAAGCATGCATGCATGCATGCATGCATACATAAATGGAATTTTTTTAAATAAAAGTTTTTTATTTTTTTTAAACAAACAAAACAAATATAAAACATAAACCATCTTCAGTTACATACAGTGTATCAGTTGGTACAAATCACTTGTACTCAGTCTCTGCAGTCTTTGCCTTCCAATTTGCATTAATCCTTCTATCATAAATCCACTATATATATTTATATTATTACTATTATTAATTATTTACTAGACTTTAATATTTTATGCAAGCAAATCGCCATTTTACTTAATCTACTTTATAATGTTCATTTCATCATCACCAATCTATTCTATAACAATGTATCTTTACTTAACCTGACCTCTGTAATTCTATTATACTTATATTATAAAGGAATATAAAATATTTCATAAATGAAAAAGCAAAGCAAATATCAATAAGTACAGCAGTGTAACAGAAACATTATTTAAATTTCTTTGTATTGGCTTATTTCTAATTTTGTTAATTATATCAGCATATTTATAATTATCAACCTTCTGTATTTAATTCATACATAGCAATGATCATTCTCCACCTAATTTCTACCTCTTATCTCTATCCATTTCTGCACATTGTAATTTTTAAATTTCATTTTCATCTATGGGGATCTCTTCATTTTTCTACTGTTGTGCAGACATAATTCTAACTGCTGTTAATACATGTAACATTAAATATGTATTGTACTCCCTTTATTTATGTGGGTGCCAACAAAAATATTTCTGGTTTTAAAATTTAAATCTATATGTTGCTTTACCATTTTTTCTAACCTTGACACTACATCCTCTTGAATAGCTATACTAGAGGAAGCCCAATACTGAATTCATATATTCCAGTTTTTTAAACTGAGGAATAAATTTCAGAATTGCCTATCAATTCCATTCTTAATCTAACTTCTTAGATAATTTTGTACTATTATCTTTTTTTTTTGTACTATATATATCTGCATAAGGCTGTAAAAAGCTTCAGTACATTTTTAAGCTGCATTCTAAAAAGGTTAGGTCTGCTATAGAGAGAGAGCATTCCATTAGGGACTGTTGGTCCAGGTAAGTAGTCTTGGCTAGGAAAGATTTTTGTGCCACTACTGGCACAAAATAACAAACTCCCTTGGTTTGTTAATAGTATTTCCATTTTAAGCGTTTCTTTTTCAGTTAATGAATTGTAATTATGAAAATATCAGCCATTCTTTTATATACACAGTGCAACATCTTTTTTATAGACTTTTTAATAGTCATTTTCAAATCTACTTTGAGTTCCACGTAGCTCCCCATAGCTCCCCCTAGCTCCCTGTAGCTGCCTGAGCCTTGCCTTGCCCTCCCCATAGCTCCTTGTAGCTGCCCGAGCCTCGCCTTACCCTCTCCAGGGTTCCCCTGGCCTTGGAAACTGGCAAAAAGCTAAGCAACTGGCTACTAAGTGGTCATTAAGCGAGGACCACTTAAATTTGGTTTGCTAGTCACATGGCCAACTGCCCGGGCCTCGCCCTGCCCTCCCCAGGGTTCCTCAGGCCTTGGAAACTGGCAAAAAACACTTGCTAAGCAACTGGCCACTAAGTGAGGACTTGGCCATTAAGCAAGGACCACTTAAATTTGGTTTGCCAGTCACATGGCCATCTGCCTGGGCCTCTCCAGTCACATGACCACCTAGCCACACCCATTCAGCAAGCCACTCCCACCCCAGTCACATGACCACCAAGCCACACCCACAAATTAGGTCATGCCCACAGAACCGGTTGTTAAGAAATTTGAATCCCACCCCTGCCATGATAACCATATGCATTTCTATTACATTTATCCATAATTACAATAGCCAACAGTGCATCATTTGCTTAATACTTCTCCTAACAATGAATTAAGGATTCCATTTATTCTTTTACATGTTTTACTTCTGTCACATATTTATTTTATATTCAGCAACTAATCTTTATCTCCATTTCTAATAAAATGTTCTATGAGTCAAGTGTTTCACTGTCACTTATTTTTCTGTGATCTGCTGAAGATCAAAAATCTGCTCTGTCTGCCATAACGTTGCTTTGCATTTCCCAAGTTTTGTTCATTGTTATCTCTTGTGGGTTTTTTTGTTCAGAATTCTACCAAATCCTTTTTTTATCCATTCAGTTTTAGTATTCAGTCTTCCAAGGGGGGGATTTTTGTAGAGGGGGATGATACCAGCATTCTTCCAATTATTTGGCATGTATGCAGTCCTCACACCTTTTAAAAGAGGCATACAATCACAGGTAAATCATATCCTTGTTTTAATATGTTGTCAGTTGCACCATCTTCACCAGGGGTGTCAAACTTGTGGCCTGGGTTGGATGCATCATGTGCTGGCCATGCCCATTCCTGGTTTAGCGAAGGGAAAAAAACTCACGATACGTCATGTGATGATGTTGTATGTTCGGGTCTTTTCCCATGTAAGATTGAGAGCATTTTGGCAATGTTTCGACGAGGTCCCACTCGCCATCTTCAGGCTGGGGCCTTCAGTTTCTTGCTTGTGTGAGCAAAGCGTGATCAGAGCTGCCATCTCCCTATATATACTGGTGGGCAGGTTGGCTGTGTTGTCATTTCTTGATTGGTTGATGGAGTTGAATCAATACATACATACACATTTGTTGGATGGTAAAATTTATAGCATTGTCTCAATTCTTGCCTGACAATAATCAGCATCATTTCCCATGAACATTTCTAAAATATTCCTGCCCACATTCTCTAACTTGAGTTTCACCTCACCATTTTATTTCTTTTATTTTAAGTTCCATTTATTCTGCTGGAAATTTGTTACATTTCCATCAAAATTGATCACATTTCTTCTGTGTTTTTTAATTTTAGTTATCTTTGTATTTTTAGCTTACATAATTCACAAATATCATGTTCTTCATTATACATATTATACAATATCTTTCTGTCATCCTTATGTTTTGCAGCAATCTCTTTTTTACCTGTAGGTCTTTTACATCATTCAAGTATCATTTTTCATATCTTCAAATCAAATCGAATTTCAAATATGTTCCAAATGTTACCTTAACTCTATGGCCTTCTATAGTGTTCTGTAACATGCAGTTTTCACATATTTCCCTTTTTCCACTGAGAAATTAAGCTAACCTCCTTTTCATATAGGACTTACATTTTCTCTCTGTGCATCAATTCTACTCTCATCCTTGTTTCCTTCATTTCTTTCCTTATCTTCCTTGTTTATCTTTTCCCAAGATCCTCTCTTAATGATCAAAAATGGTATATCCCGCATTCACTAGTTCTCTGACTTCTCTATTAGGATTCCCATCCAGACTGTTTCCATACTGATTCACTTTTGGGTTTCCAAATGGCCCAATCATTTGTTCTGTATTCTCTTGTTCTCTCATAGTTACAGAATAATTCCTCTTTCCCTACCTCCACTTCCAATTGCATGAATTCAGAATATCCCATAGTTTTCTGCAAAACTAATTGCTGATTCTTTCATTATTGCAATCAATTGTAACATGATATGCAGCTGTCACCAACATATGAATTCTTACGTTTATATGTAGACACAATAGACTACACTTATTCACTATTTTTGAAATTTTTAGTCCTTATTTTCAGAAATGTACACCTTCACTTTCTTATGTACTATTTAATTCTTCTGTAGAAGATCAGACTATCTTCATTCATACCTATTTCATCCTTCCCCTTTCTCTTGGTTTCATAGAACCATATCTCTTTTAATTACTTAAAATAAATTTTAATAAAACAAAGTAAATCAATTTTATTTATGATTTCATGCTTTTTATCATTTATTCCTTTTACATTTCAAGATGCAATCTTTCATATGCCATAGTGATCACTACAGTCCATGAGATACTAATCTGTGCTGCAAATCACCACTTTTCTTAATGCTAGGATTGATAAAATAGAGATTACCTTACAAGAAAATTGTCCATATTCCATGAAATTCAAATAAACATAGTATATTGACAAACAATCAAGATGCCCAAAATAGTATAATGATTTTATTGTGTCTTACTCAAAAATAGGAAAAGTCATTTCAGTATGGTTATTGATATCATATTTCCCAGATAGAACAACCAATTGATTCAAAATGCATATAGTGAATTAGTTAATGGCTATCATGGCTATTCTTATTTCTCCCCAACTTTCTCTGCTATTCATCAGGCTATACATGCATATTTTTTTTTGCTCTGGGAATATAACCCTGTGAGTTTCTACTTTAGCCTTTTACAATTTAAAGTATTATATCCAGCTCATTTTCAACTGACTGGGATTTCTGGGCATCGTAGTCCTAGCACATCTGAAGTGTACCATGTTTAGGGAAATCATAACAGGTGATATGTAAATAACTTGTTGGAAAAATGTCTATGGAGATTCTCAATTATCCAGGTCATGGTTGGACCAAATATGTTTTTCAAAATGCAACTGGACTTTCTTGGGTATTTTTTTTCTTTGAAAATGTTTACTTCCCATCCAAGAAGCTTCTTCAGTTTTTCTTCATCCAAGAAAATCCGGGTGCCTTTTGAAAAGTACCTTAAAGTACCTTTAGGACAATTGTTGGAAAACAAGTTACTTTTTACTGTAGTAGACTAACATGTTCTCTCAGACTTGTCAAAATATAAGTTTGGCAGGCTTACCCAAGGTATGAAGTTCATCCTATCTTACTAGATAAAGTAACCTATAATGAGCAGATATGACATATGAAGATACTCAAGGTGAATGAATATTTTAGTGAAAATGGCAAAGGATAAGTTCATACTGTGTAGGAGAAGATCATCATAAAGCATACTTGTATTTTAGCAAGACAATCACATGCATGTACATAAAAGTGATTGATGATATCGTGCTGGATGATGGGACCCTTCGATACTTTGAAAAAAATGACTTTCAAAATATCAATAACATTTATGATGTACAAGTTTAAAGCTATCTTGCTACTGATGCCATGCAGGAAAGAAAAAAATGCTGTAATAGAAAGGATATTGCAAGGATAGTATTGGATACAATGCAATCAATAACCAAATAATACGAATTAGACTTAGTGAAAAATTCTTTTATATATTGATTGTTTATGTTCCAGTCATTAATGCAGAAGAAGAGGAGTTGATGAGCATTATGATCAACTTCAATCTGATATTGCTACAACATGTAAACAAGAAGTGCAGCTTGTGATTGGAAACTGGAATTCCAAAATTGGAAATAACACAGAAGAAAACACAATCAGATTCTATGACTAAAGAAATTACAATGAAGTGGGAAAACAATTTATTAATTTCTGCCAAAGACAAGAAACAGAAGACAGCAGATTGAATGTCGGAATAAACAGTGGAACTTTCCAAGAAAGAAGCCAAAGACAAGAAAGAAAAGATCTCAGGAAGGAACTTAACAAATAATTTCAGAGAGCTGTTAGAAGTGACAAGTAGTAGTATTGCAATGACTTCTGTAAAGACATCAATGATAGAAACAGACCTGGAAATACAAGGAGTCTCCCAACAGATATCTGAACTCAAAAGGAAAACCCAACCATGAACGGGTATGCCACCACTGAGGTGATAACTGATTCATAGAAATCCAGAGTTCCCACTTGAAACACAAATAGCTCAAATTATGAGATTTTGGGCATACAATGAAAAAAACCTAGCTTTCTTGAAAAATCCATAATATTGTGAAAGATGAAAGAGAAAAGGAAGGTAACAAGCAACAAGGTGAATGAACTAGCTCAGTTATGGTGGCAATATAAACCATGAAAAGAACTTATTTTTTTTTTTACTGTGTTGTAGTTAAGTATTGACACGGACTTGATGGCATATAATCATCAATCAGATTAATTTAGATATTTGTCAGAAAGTATTAACTTTGTGACAGTTACATAAATTGTCTGGATGTTTTTTGATTCAGCCATCCAAAATCTCATCAATATCATCGCATCATCATTCTCTAAAAGCCGGCTTGTCATCTTTCGAAATCCATCTATTTTTAATCTTTAACTTAAGTAGATGAAAGTATGAAAACCATGATCCACTATTATGGCACATGACAGGAAACCATCCCAGAAACTAATAGTATCATTTTGGCAAGCAGATGATTTCTGCTATAGCAGAAACAGGCTACATTTGGGGTGATAATCACAATCTGGTTGGTTGTCCCATAGATGCGTTTTCAAAAGGCAACTGGACTTTGTTTTTCCTTGAAGACATTTTGCTTCTTACCCAAGAAGCTTTAAAGAAGCACCTTTGGGACAACCATGGCCTGGATGACTGAGAATTTCCATAGTCAATCTGATTGGTCAAGAATTATAATATTATTATAATTATAATATAATAAACTGTTTACAGGTTGCTGTCAACAAATGTTTGCTGTTTAACAAGTAAATGGTGGATATGAATGACAAATGTCTGACAATGGATTATAGTTTAAAGAGTTTATCTTTCAGAGATGACAGAATTTAGTACAGAAATCAATTATTACAATTCATTTTTCTTCCTCCTCATTCATTGTAAAATAATGTAATATTTTTTATGTTGGAAAAGTAATGTTCACTCTGTGAAATTTTAAGGCCCCACTATTTGAATGGCTGAATGTTGGTTACAACTGCATTTTTTTCAACTTCCTCTAAGAGAAAATACCATACTTCTTATAGCACTCTGGAATCTGTTTTGTCAGAAACACCTGACTCCTAAAAACAGAGTTTCAAGCACAACAAAACTTTGTTTTGTTGCCACAATACTAGGCTGCTTACTACATATAACAATTTTAGCTTGAAGATTCCCTTTAAAAATGTAATTAGTGGGTTATAAGGAGCCAGTGTTTCCAAATATGATCACTTGGCATATAATTATGAAGGTTTAGAATGCCAACCTATGATTTCTGCTCTTTTAAAAGAAGCAGTCGGTGAATGTTCATCCTGAAATAAACTTCTTTGAAAAATATTGTCAGGCATGTTTAATGTTTCCAATAAAACAAAACTTCCATTTTATTCAAGATATGTATTCTTGTGAAGTCCTTTTCAGTGACAAATGTTCCCTGTTGAAAATTTCTTGCATATTACTCAGCCTAGCATATAGTTCAAATGTTTTGAGAGTTGTTTTTTCCCCATATCAGCACTCTTAACTATTTCACATTGTGGTGAGGGGAAGGCACCAGCATCCTGTAGCAGGTTGTAAACATATTTGGAGTCCACAGTTTGTTTTCTATTACTCACAAGTCAGATTCCTACCTCTCTGTCTACATGGGATTTTGCTACACATGAATTTTTCTGCTTTGTTCATGAATATATTTGAGGTTCAACTTCTAATCTTTCATTCTTTGTAGTACTGTAGAAAAATATATATTGCTGTGGCATGATAGTTCCTTCAAACATTCAACTGACTTCAGATTTAAAAAAAATATGGACAAAACAGTGTAAAATCTAAAATAAAGGTTAAAAAAAGGAATTCCTATGAGTTTTGTTCCACTAGTCATAGCCAACTTTATGGGGCGGTGCTGGTCTCTAGGCCATTGAGCCAGTGCTGTCTGAAGATGTTTCTGTAGTCATGTGGCCAGGCTGCAGCACAGGGTGTATGGAGAAACATGGAGCGCTATTACCTTCCCACTGAAGTGGACCTATTTATCTACTTGCATTTACATGATTTCAAACTGCTAGGTTGGTAGGAGCTTAGGCAAGTGGGAACTCATTCCATGACACGGTGGTAAGGCTTGAACTACCAAAGCATAGACCTTCTGTGGTGTCTTTTTAACAACTGACTTACCACACCTGTTTAAAATCTTACTAGACAAATTAGATAACTAGTTTAACAACCACTTCAATACAAAAACAAAGAGTTGCTTCAATACTGAGATGGCAATATATAAATTTAATAAATAAACAAATGAACATAAAAGGACAGCAAATTTCTGGCCACATGGCTGTTGTACTCCATGGGTCTCTGAGAATGGTGGCTCTTAGCAATGGAAGATTGCCTGGTCTGGCCTTCTTAATAAATAAGAATAAACTGAGTTACTCATGATGATAAATGCATCATGTAAAAGACAATGGGTCTTTTATGTTGATTAGGTAAATAAATTAAATATTTTATACATTCTCATAAATGTAATGTTTCCTTCTGTTCCCAAACTACTGATACACTTTGAAAAGTCTGGTCTAAAATTATGTCTTTTAAAATCCATATCTCAGCTTGATTCGAGAAATTTTTTACTCAGGTTTCAATCTTTCAAAGAGCAATATAGCTACATTTCCTTACCTAAAGGCCAAATTTTCATCTATTACATTTGAATATTTGTTTGATTATTTTATTGTGAACTTTGATTGGATTTATTAAAATCAGTTAAAAACAGAAGATAGATACAAGAAATGAAAAAGAGCAGAAGAAATTCATAAAATGGGAGTTATGGCTAAACTCTAAAATCATAACTAATTTTATTAGCTATGGAAAAAGAGTGATAGAACCTATCTTCTAAAGTTTCATGTTGCCAAACTACTTTCAAAATTGTGTGTTCCAAATTAGATTTGAAATCTGCACAAGGAACTATTCATATGGCTTAAAAGTAAACTTCAAATATAGTAAAAGTGACTTGCTAACTTATTGTTTTAGGCTAGGGCCTTTCTTTTCTGCTGACTGAATGCTACTCTGAAGGCAAGATTAGAGAAAACCAGCACCAATATTATTCTTACATTAATATAATGATTATATAATGTAATTATATAGAAATATTATTTGTACTAATAATGTACTACTATAGTATATTAAAGTTAGGAAAAAGTCTGAATGCACAAAGAATACCAAATGCAATTATGCTCATTTATTTCAACTGCTGAATGGAACTCACTGAATCAAGAGAGGAATAATTGGGAGAAATTTTGTTGCTGTCTTATTGCCAGTTCTTCTTAACTCATATCAGTCATTTTGTTCATATGCTATTTTTTTCTTATCCTCTGTTTTGTCTGGTTAAGTTTGCAGACCAAACAAAAGGAGGATATAACGTATATGTAAAATTGCTCATGTCAAGCTTAATGTCTAAAACTTTCTTCTCATAGGAGTCAAAGAAGTTTTCAAGTTATAGAAATAATTATTAATGTCAGTCGGCTGCTGGTCAAACCTCTTAAAATACAAAGATATATTTTAATATCATTAATTTTTAAAAATTAAAAATTGATTATATTTTCAGTACTTCCACTTTCTGACATATCTACAGTCCTAATTCAAACACCTAGCACTTGTAAGGAAGAAATTTCAAATAAATGTGTAAAGTAACATTTCCTAAGAAACTGTAATAATAGTTGTATTTCAATATTTTGGTGATATCAATAAATATACAGTGTAAGCAAATGCATATGAACTTGGTAAATTCAGTGAAATTTATTCCAAGAAATAAAATTTATTCTCAATGAAATCTATTCCAAGAAATAAGGCTTTTATCTTATCCTATCAGCAAATATCACTGAACTTCCACTAAAATCCACAAAAATTCAAAGGAACTTATTTATGAGTAAATGTGTTGTAAACAGTAAATATAAATGGTTAAACAGAAGATACAATAACTAATTATATTCCCATTTCCAAATGGAACAATTCATCAAGATGGTTTTAGGCTCTGTTTGGAAAAGATGGTCTCAAAGATAGACAAGCCTGTCTGGGTTTTATAGGTTAACACTCATGTTTTGTATTTTACTTGGAAATTTATTGGCAGGCAATCCAGTACCTACGGAAATAATGGCACCCAGCCATAGGAACTCTAACTACCCCACCAGGAAGTGGGCAGCCACATTCTATACCAACTGTAGTTTCCAACTGGTCTTTAGTTGTACCCAAAAAAGTTGAACAGTAGCCCAAGGTGATGAAGGCAGAGGTAACTTTTGCTAAGGCCACCCACTCAGAAAGAAGCAGTAACTGAAGCTGGGCGGAGCAATCCCAGATCAAGCAGGAACTGTGAATCCAGGAGAAACCATGCTCTTTCAGGGAATGTGTAACCCTGTCTAGAGCCAACATACAGGTGAAACTTGAAAAATTAGAATATCGTGCAAAAGTTCATTTATTTCAGTAATGCAACTTAAAAGGTGAAACTGATATATGAGATAGACTCAATACATGCAAAGCAAGAAAATTCAAGCCGTGATTTGCCATAATTGAGATGATGATGGCTTACAGCTCATGAAAACCCCAAATCCACAATCTCAGAAAATTAGAATATTGTGAAAAGGTTCAATATTCTAGGCTCAAAATGTCCCACTCTAATCAGATAATTAAGCCATAAGACCTGCAAAGGGTTCCTGATCCTTTAAATGGTCTCTCAGTCTGGTTCAGTAGGAAGCACAATAATGGGAAAGACTGCTGACCTGACAGTTGTGCAGAAAACCATCACTGACACCCTCCATAAGGAGGGAAAGCCTCAAAAGGTAATTGCAAAAGAAGTTGGATGTTCCCAAAGTGTTGTATCAAAGCACATTAATAGAAAGTTATGTGGAAGGGAAAAGTGTGGAAGAAAAGGGTGCACAAGGAGCAGGGATGACCGCAGCTTGGAGAGGATTGTCAGGAAAAGGCCATTCAAAAATGTTGGGGACTTTCATAAGAAGTGGACTGAGGCTGGAGTCAGTGCATCAAGAGCCACCACACACAGATGGATCCTGGACTTGGGCTTCAAATGTCGTATTCCTCTTGTCAAGCCGCTTCTGCACAACAAACGTCAGAAGCATCTTACCTGGGCTAAAGAAAAATAGACCTGGTTTGTTGCTCAGTGGTCCAAAGTCCTCTTTTCTGATGAGAGCAACTTTTGCATCTCATTTGGAAACCAAGGTCCCAGAGTCTGGAGGAAGAATGGAGAGGCACACACTGCAAGATGCTTGAAGTCCAGTGTGAATTTCCACAGTCTGTGTTGTCATCTGCTGGTGTTGCTCCACTGTGCTTCATTAAGTCCAAGGTCAATGCAGCCGTCTACCAGGAGATTTTGGAGCACTTCATGCTTCCTTCCACAGATGAGCTTTATGGGGATGCTGACTTCATTTTCCAGCAGGACTTGGCACCTGCCCACACTGCCAAAAGCACCAAAACCTGGTTCAATGACCATGGGATTACTGTGCTTCACTGGCCAGCAAACTCGCCTGACCTGAACCCCATAGAGAATCTATGGGGCATTGCCAAGAGAAAGATGAGAGACATGAGACCGAACAATGCAGAAGAGCTGAAGGCCGCTATTGAAGCATCCTGGTCTTCCATAACACCTCAGCAGTGCCACAGGCTGATAGCTTCCATGCCACACCTCATTGAGGCAGTAATTGCTGCAAAAGGGGCCCAAACCAAGTACTGAGTACATATGGATGCTTATACTTTTCAGAGGTCCGATATTGTTCTATGTACAATCCTTGTTTTATTGACTGCATGTAATATTCTAATTTTCTGAGATTGTGGATTTGGGTTTTTTTTGAGCTGTAAGCCATCATCATCACAATTATGACAAATCACGGCTTGAGCTATCTTGCTTTGCATGTAATGAGTCTATCTCATATATTAGTTTTACTTTTTAAGTTGCATTATTGAAATAAATGAACTTTTGCACAATATTCTAATTTTTCGAGTTTCACCTGTAGTAGCTGACCTAGGCTGTCTCATATTTCATTTTATATTGTATCAATCCATCCAATCCCTTAAAATCCTCTGGGAAAAACCAACTATTCATCCAACAACTCATGATCTCTCATTTGTTCTTATTCACACTGCCATATCTACAGATCTCTGAGATGCTAAGTGTTTTACATGTTTTTGCTTATAGATTTACCAACTATATTGCATGGATAGAGTTCTGTGCCTTTTTCCTTCAATAAAGGAATACTGAATACTTGAATACTGGAAGTCCTCACTGTGTAAATAACCAGGCCCAGGAAAAGATGTAGCTGATTTAAATACATAATTTATTCAATATCCTTCAGGTATTAAGTTTTCCACAAAGAGATCTACTTAAGCTATGGCCTGATTTGGATGTTCTTTTCTTTATTTCGAATGGAACATGAAGCTCTCATATTGTTTGTTAATATTTTATTTGTATTTTGGGGTTCAAAATTATTTATAAATAATTAGAGCAACAACAAAGTTATAATTGGATCCAGGCATATATATTTAATATATTAATGCTTTCTTCACTAAAACAAGTACACATAATTTTTAAAGTAAATAATAAGTTTGGACCTGTGATGGTCATAACCATTCAGCCCAAAGAATACTAAAACATATAGAGCTTAAAGTATTAATCTGATCAAACAGAAAATCAAATGAAGGAGTTTCAATGATAGAGCCTCTTCTATCCTATGTACTACAGTCAATGTATTAATCTGGAGAGTACAATGATTGTTCAATTATCATTTTCTGGTTGGCATATACCAGTGGTGGCATTCAAAAACTTTTATTACTGGTTCTGGGGGTGTGGCTTGGTGGGCATGGCCATGTGACTGGGTGGGTGTGGCTTTTTTGCAGCTCCCACCCATTTTTGGGAGCTTCTTAGCCACAGAGGAGCCTCTGGGAGTCATTTTTGCTCCCCTAAGGCTCCTCTGGGGCTCAGGAAGAAAAGGAACAGAGCATGTGAGGGGCATGCAGCACTCCTCCAAGCTCCGTTTTGGGAGCTTCCTAGCTTCAGAGAAGCCTCTGGGGGGGCGTTTTTGCTCCCCTAAGGCTCCTCAGGGGTTCTGGAAGGCAAAAAATGGAGGGGGGGGACTGAGCTCCTGCCTCCATTTTTTGCCTTCCTGGGCCTCAGCAAGGGAAATCCCGGAACAGCTGATCTTATCTACAGCTGATTATCGGGAGGGGAAAAAAAAAAGAAAAAAATACCTTAGGTGAATGTCAGGCAGGCGGGCGGGGTGAGCGAGCATCGGGAGGGAGAGGGACCGGGTGGGGGGACGTGGCCTCCCAGAACTTACTACCGGTTCAGCGACCCATGCCAAAGTCTTGCCACCGGTTTGCCCGATCCGTTGTAAACCAGCTGAATACCACTACTGGCATATACCATTATTCATACCTTTAAGCTATTGCATAGGCCAGTGATGGCTAACCTTTTTGTTGTCATGTGCTGAAAGTACGCACACATGCACATGACAGCTTGCCTGCACCCATAATGCAATGCGCTTGTGACTCCCCTCCTGCTCGCTCCCCCCCGCATGTGCGTGTGACCCTCCCGCTCCCCCATGCATGTACATGAGACTCCCCTGCTTCCCTTGCACATGCACATGTGACCTCCCCCTGCTCCCCACACGTGTCTCCCGCATGCACCCTGCCCCCGCACATGCGCAGCAGAGATCTGAAAATCAGTTGGGCAGCGGGAGATGTGCACATGCGTGGTGGAGCTGAGCTAGGGTGACGGCTCATGTGCCCGCAGAGAGGGGTCTGCATGCCACCTGTGGCACATGTGCCATAGGTTCACCATCACAAGCATATCAATCATTACATTCTATATCCTGAATATGTTTGTTCAAAATAGATCAGATGGAAAAGAAATGCAGTATACCATATTCATTGGTCATGGATAGAGCAGCTCAAATGTTTTTTTGATCCAGGTCATTAAGAAAAACAAAACATCAAACATACCAGTCCTACCAGTCAGAAAAACATTTGCTGGCTTTGGGTTACATGCTGATTCAACATAGTAGCTAACAGAATGAAATATGAATAAATCATTCTGTAATTCAAAGTTTATTCCAGTCATACATTCAGGGAAATAGTGTTTCTCATCTGTTGCTTTTTTTATCCACCATATTGGAGTACGCATACTGTTCCATGTTTTTTTTCTTTTTATCAGTATGATTGGTTTTGTATTAGAAACGTTAAGCTGTATAATTTCAACAGGCAAACAGACAACTTCCCTTTCCCCCCACACTAGTGGCATGAGCATGTATTTAAAGCCTTGCTAATCTTGGCCTGTTCATTTCTGTGACGGAAATGCATCTTTGTGTTCACCATCCTTAACAACGGCCATGAAAAGCTACCGAAAAAGCACGGAGAAAGATAACTAATATGCATATATAATTAAGAAGGCATTTCTTAACACTATTCTTAAAACATTACAGTTGAACTATTTCAAAGAGCTTTTAAAATGCTTCTAAATAATTTTTCACCTATGAGTTAAATGTCATTGTACTTTCAAAATCAGCCAGTGCTTATAGTTGACAGGAAACATTCAAACAAACTGCTTACCAATCTTTGAACAAAGATTTTCATGGATGGTCTCTCCTTTCTCATTGACATCAAGCTTTTTCCAACTATGGGGATATTTTCTGCCCTTCTTCACAACTACTCTTGAACTTCGTTTCTCCAGGAAGAGAGAGCTGTTTTTCACCTCCAGGAGGCCTTCACTGCTGTAACAAGTCCAGCTAGGAGCCTCAGAGCAGTTGGCAATAATCACTTTGCCGGAATGTGCAACCTTGGACCTGGTGATGGCCAGACATTGGCCAGTTCTAAGATGGAGAAGCTTGTCTTCTTGCAACCAGTTCCACTGCTGATTATTATTGGTCAAGTTGCACATTCCCACATAGGCTATTTTATGACTTTCATAAATACACTGCTCTTTTTGCTCATGGATAATCAGAAAACTATCTAAAAAAAGGAGACAAAGAATCCATAGTAGCAGAGTAGAGCATCAGTTACTATTCGTACAATAAGGACAATAACAAAAACACAAATTAAAACTCATTCATTTTGTCATCACTTCTATCATGCTAATATATAAATAATTCATATATATATATATGTATGTATGTATGTATGTATGTATGTATGTATGTATGTATGTATATCAAAGTAGTTCGGACAAAATGTCAATTTTATGTATAATGATAAAGATTTAGTCAATTTCAGCCTTTACTTTTTCTGAAACGACAAAAACCTTACAAAACTGAGTAGCCAGAGTTAGAGTAGATTCACATGATGAGATTAACACATTTTGTAGTAGCACAGTATTCACTGGCAATGGCTGTCAGATATATTGCTAATCCTTATGGGCCACATATTTGTTTCTACTTATTTAGTAATATATATATTTTCATAATACTGACTTGGCTGTAATGCTCTTAATTGTAAATACAATTCCTAAACACCCTTTTTCCTATCCTATTTCAAAGGCACAATTGTTAAATTAAAAAATAAATTCACCAAGATAAAATCTAGTCAATCCTAACTATAGTACCATGATATAATAATTATTCTATTTCTTTCTGCCAAATATTCATTAAAAAGGTACCAATTAAATAGATCAATGACCTGAAATAATATGCCCAGTTACAATTTGTTCCTGCTATTCATTTCTATTTTTATAGAATATTCTATATAATATATTTTGATAAGCATGTGATACTATAACTTTCAGAAAATACAGAAAATTGGACAAACAGGACAGCATCTCAGATTTCTCACATTTAAGGTAATTTTTAAAAAACAAACTTAGTTTTCTTTCTGAATAAAATCTAAATAGTTATGGGCTTCCATGGTCCATCCCTCTCTTTCTGTTGTATAAACCAAAGCTTAGAAATTAATTATTCTATTTCACAAACCTTGTGGAAACTCCTAGTAACCCCTGGAAATCGCAGCCAGAAAAATAAAGAAACAGAAAAATTGTAGTCATACTTACCAGAGATTGCAAAGGTCAGGGAAGTAGAAATTAGAACATGAAGCAAAGCCCCCATTTTCCCTCTAACAACAACCATTGCTTCTTTCTTTCTCTTCACTTTTTTTTTCAAGCATAGTCCAGATAAGTGAAGTGAAGGCTAGGAAGGAAATGTGGTTTCACAAGAGGAAAAGTCAGTGACGAACATTTCCTTCTATTCAATTGTTTTCTGGGGGAGTTTTACATCACTTTGAATTTTCATATAGTTCTTCATTGTCCTGTCTCTTATATTTAGGAAAACACAAGCAAAACAGAGCATTTAAAGCAGATCTCAGCTAAGGACGAGGAGCTGTAATTTGGCTTAATTGCCTGTCTGCAGGTGTTCTTGTGTGTAAATATATATCGTGTTGTCCTGTAAATACCACCAGATTTTTGTAATGATATGTTATGTATAAATCTAGAAACATTATATATTTAGATGCCATATAGGATTTATCTGTATCCTACAAGGAAGAAGAGCATGTTCTTTGGGTCTCTTCATTATGAATTCAATTGAGTATTTCAGCCCTGAGTGCTAACTTGCTGCATTCACATGTCTTCATGTCATCATTTTTTTATTGTTGTAACTTGCTGTCACTTCATTCATTTTTCTCTATCAAACAACAATGGTTGTGAACGAAATTAATACCTTTTGACTGGTTTTGATGCACACTTTTTTGAGGCGAGGAAGAAAGCATGAAATAATAAGCCTGGCTCTGAAGGATGATTTTCTTATATGTACCTCATTTTGATTAGTTCCATTGTGCTATTGCTGAAAAAGGTGGCACAGTTCAAGAATTGTGAACTCTGGAGCTTCAGCTTTGTAATACATAGGTAAAAAAAAAATAAAGGAGTCTCTGCAGATTTTACTCCAGTAGTCATTGCTGACAATAGAGGGCAGGACACTTATCCCTGTCAAGGTCATTGAACCAGTGGTGTCCAAAGACATTTCTGTAGTCATGTGGACAGCATGATGTCATGGTGCACTGTTACCTTCTCACCAAAGTGGTACCTATTTATCTACTCACATTTGCATGCTTTTGAACTGCAAGTTTGTCAGGATGTAGGGCAAGGACAGGAGCTCACTCCATCATATGGTGCTTGGGTCTTGAACTGGGCTGCCAGCTTTCCAGCTGACAAGCCCAGTATCTTAACTGCTGAGCTACTGCGCTACTCTTGTAATATATATGTTGCTTTGGAAATCAGACGGATTTTTCACTGGGTTACAGACAAGTATGTCACTTTTAGTCTTCCTGTCTAGAAATGTTCCTGTGGTATCATCCAGGAAGTAGAATTCTGATTGCTTTAATCTGGATTAGTTTGGAATCAGCAGTTTGTAGAAGTAGTAAAGTAGAGGAGTTATGGAGTCACCAGTAGTACTTCTAATAGAGTTCAATAGCAGTAGCTCTTTTCTTAGTCTGTGCGTGGCTTGACCTTCGAACCTTATCTGCTTCTCTGTTGCTGGTAATAAGGAAAGTAATGAACTACTACTAGTTCATTAGATTATAGGAACAGAAAGGTTTCTTACACATTACTTTTGATTACCCAGATAGAATAGTGGGAAGTCATTTACAGACCTTGGAGAAATGTTCTCAGGCAGAATATTGTATCACTGAATACTTCAACAGAAAAGTAGCAATAATGATGATAATGACTGAAACAAAAATTTAAAAATTACAAGCATCTTTATATGCAGTTTATTGACTACATGAAGCAAAGGTAACATCATTTGCTTTGGAAACCTATGAATAAATTGTGCGCTGAAAACCCTTGAGTTTGTTGAAGGTGGAATGCCAGCTATATGCCAGTAACAAATAGGCAAGTAAAAAAAATAAAGAAGCCTTATGTTTAATTAGGCTTTCAAGATTTTGTTTCTTCAAGCATTCAATCGCGCATGTGAGTAGAAGGTTTACAACTTGTTCAAAATTAAAAGACAAAGAAATATTTAAAAAATTACCATATAAATATATATTACAAAGATCCTTTTCTATTTGTTTGTAAAATGGCTTGAATGAGTTATATATGCACAGAATTCTGTCCTGGAGCAAAAAGTTTTTAACCCAGTAGATGGTATTGAACAAATGCATAACTTTGCAAAATGAGATTGGATGTGACTTATTAGGAATTTCTCTTGACTTAGCTCCACTGAAATTAGATGGAAGTTCAAAAGAACCCAGAAATCTTCACTAAAATGCATTCCTTTAAAAAAAAAACTTCATCTTTTCTCATAGGTTTTGCACAGGAAATGGTCCTTGTGTTCTACCCATTGTGTTCCCTAATGTTTTACAGAATTCACTGTCTGCAGTGAATATTTATGAGTATTTACTAGGGTCATCATATAAAATAGTTATTGATTTTTATTCATTTAAAAACCCACAAATTTATTTATTTTTTTCTCTGTAGGATGCTGTGGATATTACTGCTCATAACTATCCCTTTGCAGTTTTTACAATCAAGAATCCAAGGAGCTCCAAATTAAGTTTACCACATAATAGGGAGTAGTACTTAACAGGTACAAATGAATATCTGACTGGGTATTCACAAGACAGGCTTTGCAAACATTGAAGCATGTATACACATATCTTCCATGAAATTTCCCACATCCAGTTGTTATACGTACATACATACATACGGTCAGTGTTTCATATTCTATTAATACAGAAATAAATCTTCCTTAATATATGCACACATACGTGTGTGTATATGTGCGAAAAATTCAATGTAACATCAGCATATTAACCTTCATTAAAACTGTTTCAGGAACTCACAATACATTCAAGACAAGAGTCCATCAATCTTCAATGCTTTTTGTTTTTTGTTTTAAATGATCCACATTCCTTTGACAGGTTGAATGCTCTGCTTCTCCTTCTACAGCTGACAACTCCTTGAAGAAGTTGCTGGAAGGTAATTAAATAAATTACCTCAAAAAGAGTGACCTGTTTATTTTTTCCATCTTGGTTTCATTGGACGGCTTCAGCGGAGAGCCTGCTTTCATACAGATTCAACGCATGATGAACAAATTCATACTGTTCACTTGTTTGGACCATTCCACCTCTGAAAAGCAAAAGAAAGCAAAGCAAAATAAAAAGGTAAAGTCTCACTGATGATACAAAGCATTTCCCCCTCTAAAGCCTTGTGTCATCCATCTTCTTGGTTTTTAGTTTATATTTAATTTTTATGAATTGTAATGGTTTTTATATTTATCTTTTTAACCTTTTGTAAGCAGTGCCACTTCAGTTGTGAAATGGGCAGTATACAAATTTAATACATAAACAACACAATTAAATAGTCTGTTTGTGCTGTGCTTAATCATACTGTATTTCCAATTTAGTTTAGCAGGGGATTGTATCATTTGAAATACCATCCAACTCCCCCTGCCATGCCTCAAAATCAGAATGACAGAAATGTGCCAGAAATGTGACAGGAAAATGTCATCTATTTCTGGGACCATTTTCAGTTCTTTGCACTCATTGCTATGTCTGCAGCCCAGCTGATGCAGTTACAGTTGCAGCTGAGTGGAAAAAAAATTCAGAACACTATTTCCAATAACAACAACAAAAAGAAATTTTTCCTACAAAAGAGTTTCTAATTCCTTTCCCCCCGAATAGTCTCCACCTGGAGTATTCTGCAGCACTGGGCAATGTCTGGACATTTGGCAGCCACCATTTTTCCTCACTACACTTCCAAATGATGTTTGGGCCTAAGTATTGAGGAAGATGCAAAATGGTGACCAGGCTGCCATCACAATTAACGCTGTTGTACTTGCTGTTGAAAACAAAAGAAACTAGACTAAATTATAACCCCAACATTTCATGAAACAGTTGTCCAGGTTTTTGTCTGTAAAAAATGATGAACATAGCTTACTTCTGGCATCTATTGTGAATACAATTACTGCTGAAATTCTTTTCAGACAAAGACATAATGAGAACTTAAATATTTGTGCTCATGTCATTCCCTTGACAAATAATACACAGTGGAATGTAACAGCCAATGTATACAATCTTGCCACAATCACATTGTCCAACTACAGAGCATTATTCCTTTATATAGGAAGAAAAGCTGATTTTTTTTTGGCTAAAGTTAACTAACTATAGTAGTGGTGTCATCACGTTTTATTTTTTAGTAACCGATACTAAGCCTAATCTGAATCATTTGCATGTTGCATTTATTTGTAAAATACATCCAAAGCTCAAAGTTGGAAGAGCTCTATCTGCTGCTTTTCAATTATACATTTTGGGCTATGCAGTTCAGCAGTCAGATTTTTTTATTTTGTTTGCCTTTCTTCAGAAGATGCTGCCCCAGCCCTTGAACTATTTACCAATTTAAAATTCAGAACAAGCAACGTGCATCTTCAAACGTTTAAAAAAATTTGAATGTGACTGCCAATGTCCATGAATTTGCATTCTGACACTAAATGTGTGACCTGTTATGGTCCTAGAGCACATGTACAGACTGCAGGTTTTCCTGTCCTTTTTCTAATGCCTCGCAGGCTTCCTGTCTCACCAGCTGACATCGAAGAAATGCTGCAGCCATGACTCATTCCAGCATTGACAGCAGAACTGTATTTAATCTGACCATAAAAGTAAAATACATGGCCCAGATACTTTTAAAGGCACATTGTGGAATTCCACTTAAGCTATGGAATAAACTGGTCATTCTCAGCCTGGCATTCTTCTAACAGGCTACAGCTACTACACAAATAGCCTGGCTGGGGATGATAGGAACGATAGTATAACCCATCTAAGGGATGTCAAGTAGAACAATTTTAGAATTTACAGAACAAATTTAAAGGGGCACTGCCAGCTTGGAAAGATCAAAGAACAACTTCTCCCACCATTTGTCTGCAGATAATGTTGCTTTCTGTGCTTGTTTGCATTTTGTATTATGCTAAATGAATTCATGAGTTTGCTCCTAAAATCCCTAACAAAGGATGAAAGCAGACACGATGATGGAATTGCAGGGATGCATTGCCAATTACTTTATTATAAATAGGCACAAAGGGTGTGGACTGAAATGTTGATGAAGGGGAAATTGAGTTTGCAAACACCTTAAATTGATTTTATATACAATGCAACTATTTGCTGTTACTGTTGCTTGCTTCTATTATTAGTTTGTTTCTCTTTGATCCTACAAAAACTTGACAATTACAATGTTCATGACATGAATGATAATGACACTTAAAAATATTGGATGGCAAATATTAATGGTTTTTGTATTCTACATCATCCTACCTGTCCAAACGCAGTTGGCAGACAATACTCAATGCGTCAACAGCTCCTTCTTCCCTGAGCTGATGGCAACCAATCGCAGTAGCAATGAAACACCCTGTTCTTCCTATTCCAGCACTGTCAAAGAAAACAATTAAACCAAACTGAATGGTATTAAAATGACAGATTATGACTGGTATCACAGGTTATTTAAGGTTTGAAATATTCTCCATAGAAGACAGAGAATGGCTTTGTTCCTAATTTACTCAAGGGATAATCTCAGATAACCATTTTACTTTCTCAGCAGAACTACATTTGTTTACTTTTATTTATTTATGTATTACATTTCTACGCTGCCTATCTCTCCTATAAGGTAACTCTGGACAGCATAGAAATTTAAATTTGTTTAGTACCTTAGCAATTTAACAAATGTAGATTAGCTGAAACTTTTGATTTCTGTTCCATGAAAAAATATATGATTAGGTAGATGCAGATGATGTTTAACCTCTTCTTAAAAATTCAGCAACTTTCAGCTCCATAAACTTCTAGAATATCTAGATTCTTATATTATATTGCAAAAACAAGATGTGTCTATGTTCTTTAACTCTGAGAGAATTAAAATGCATATTCTTAGATTAACTTCTTAGTTTTCCAGACACTTTTGTATTTTTCCTTTTTCTTTGTACAATTGAGATCATGATACAAATATGTACATTTCCTGCCACAGTATGATAAACTCCTGCAACTGCAATTTTTCTAATATTTTAAAATTTCACATTGTAGAAGATGAGATAAAGGGGAAATATATTCTGTGAGCTGCTATTAAATTCAAGCTCCCCTCACACTGGGTGAGAAAATAGGTATTTTCAGTTCAACACATAGTATGATTCACATTGTAAATGATTATCAAAAGTTATAACCTGAGATCTTACTAAAATTGTGGTCGAAGGAAAATTCAATGTACCATATGTTTTCTAAAAATAATATCATCCACTGAAGAAGAGTTCTGGATTACTATCTGCTTTGGATGCAAGATTGATGTCAACCATTGTTTGTTGTAAATTAAGATCAGATGTGAGATTATCAAAAGGCGAGACTTTGGGCAATTCCACACTGCAGTCTAACTGCTTTTTCCCCATGCTGCTCTTTTTTCCTGTCTGTTTCTTAAAAAAACCCTGCTCACTTAACAAATGTTTCATTTAACAACATAAATTTTGGTTCAGTTGTGGTAAGTTGAGCACTACATGTACTCTCATGCTACAGTAATCAAAGCATAAGGGGAACAGGTCGCTATTTGGTTCCTACCTTACTGTGCAGAGCCATGGAAACTTTGTAACAAGGAAGAAATGATAACTCAGCTTTATTAAAAACAAACTTTAATCTTTCTATCTTGCAGTTGTAAATAGATGTATAAACAGATAAAGGGAAGTGAAAGGAAGCTTTCCAACATTGTAGACAGGGTGTGGGAAAGTTAGGGACCATGTCTTGTTCAGACTAGGCATTAAACAACAGGGTGTCCACTGGAAGATGTTAGAGTTGAATGGAGCATAATTCTCCAGGGTTTGGCACAGTTCATTGACTTAATAGGCCATTTTTGGATCAATTGCAAAATTATAAAAACGCAGAGAACATAGCAGATCTGCAAGCTAGGGAAGTGATCAGACACTACAGAGAGGGAATATGCCAAGCCCTCACAGTTGTAGCTGTTACTGTATCAGAACAAAATGCTGGAGAGAATGTGTGACAGTTCAGGTATGAAAATAGTAGTTTTGAACGGAAGCTGGGCAACACGGGCAGAGGATGCATTTCTGGTGGGCTGCAAGGAGGACGAGGACAGTGTCAGCTGTTCCTACATTTAAGGATTGGTAAGTGGATCACACTGGAACAGGCCAAGCAAAATGTGTGGCTTATGCACTTTGCTAGAAGGCTACTACTGAGCACCAAATCTGTTTTGGGCAGCAGATAGGGGACATGCCTGAATTGAAGAAGTCATATAATAAGAAGAAGGATTTTTGTCTTTTAGATAATTATAGAATATAGGTAGACTATAAACTCTGCATGAAAAAAGGACCAGTATTAATTACCACTAAATCCAGGTTAGGCTGAGAAAGATTCTTGCCAGAAGCTTGGAAAGATATTTCTCACATGGACTGAACTGAGTTAAATAAAAAGCTTCTTATAGTGTAAATGAACCAGCTTTCTACTTTTTTGATATGTACTATCAACATTGTAAAAACCAATTTTTGATTCATATTTTTCCCATTGTGCTCCATTAAAATCTAAATTTAAAATCATATTTAAGGTAAAAATTACCTGCAATGAACAATTATAGGACCTCTATCAGTTGAAGCCTTCTTGTCCTCTTCTACATCAAGCATGAGTTGTAAAAGAGGTTGAGCACTGACTGGAGTTTTGTGATCTGGCCAGGAAGTGTACCAGTAATGTTTGACATTCCTTGACAGGTTTCCTTGCTGAAAACGATGAATGATATACATATTTCTTTAACAACACTGGTGACTGAAAATGAGGTACAATGTGTTTCTGCAGTCAGCAAAGCAAATACTTCGGAGTCCTTGGTGCTCTCTGTGGCTTGGTTGCTTTCTTGCAGATGTTTCATTACCAAACTAGATGATATCATCACTGCTATCACTGATCATATTATCTGGTTTGGTAATGAAACATCTGCAAGAAAACAACCAAACTCAGAGAGCACCAAAGAGTCCACAGTTTCAATCCTGAGTTATAAATGTTGTCTTCTATTGGTAAGCAACTATTTCTTTGGAACTCAAATGGTGGACAGGCTTCTATGGTTGGCAATGAAAATTCTGCATGTGCAGGATATTTTTATTGGTACCTGGCTATCATCTGAATCAAAGAGCATGATAAGCCAAATAAAATCTGCTATTAAATTGTGATCCACCCAACTTGGTAGATTAATGTAGGGATAAAGACCAAACATCTCAGAAATGTTATTATCATGTAGAAAACAGAAAACTATTTTATTATAGATACATAACCTTTCTCAAACTACCTTCTAGGCATACACTGTAATTATCCTAATTCATAATTAACAGGCTACCATTTGGAAGGAATTTAGTTAAGAAAGACAGACAATTTTATAATTTAGGATACTATATATACCTTATAGTTCTACAATATTATATTATGCTGCCATATTAAGCAAGTGTGTTAATGCATAGGACTGGACTATCAGCAGCTGAATATAATTTTTATATATTCTTGTGTAAGATATTTTCTTCGAACCAGTTAACTATTAAAGTCGTATTTAGTTCAGTACTATAGGTGGTGTGAACTAATAACTACATATAGTGGTTTGAAACACAACAACATAAAAAAGCCAGTACCTTTAATGTTAGATTGCGGATAGTGTAATTTTCACATTCCTGCACATTGTCAACAAGTACTTCCACTTTTCCATATATTCCTCTCTTCTCTGGCCAATACAGTACACATTTCTAGAAACAAGGATTAAATAATGCTTGATCAAATAAAATAATAAATGAAATTTATTTTTTCTTGAAAGTAGTAATTGTTACAAATTTTATGACAGACATTGTAGCTGTCATTAATATTTCTCGAATTTCACGTGGTAAATTGCTAAGAACATAAATTGACATAAAACCTGTTTGCATATCTTGTAAGCTTCCCTAATAACATGTATAGATTGGCATATAAATATTTGTATTAATAAAACTGCAATATAAAGTTACTTTGTGGAGATTTTTTGTTCCAAGATACCTAGAACAGTTCATTTCAGCATTCCAATTTAACATTTTTAAAAATTGAATTAAATTATTGCTTCTTTTAAATGGTTTTTTAAATAAAGAAAGCAGTGTGTTTATGGTCAAACCCATGTACAATTGATCATTAGCAGTAAGATAACAGCTTAAATGATGAATTAAATACAGTTAGGCCTTCTTAATAACTCCATGGAACTCTCTGGAATTCAATGCCTGGATCACTCAGGAGCCCTATAAGCTTTCAAGAAGAATTGCTAAGATTTTCCTCTCAACGAATTAAAAAGAACAACCATAAATAACCAGAATTATGATTAAGCAACTCTCAGAGTGTTTCTCTCACAGACCTTAATGATAATGATTGGCTGTTACTAATTAATAGGAATTTTGAAGGCTTACATTTAATAACTACATATTTTATTTTATACTTTGATGTTTTTTTTATCTACCTATAACCAATCTAGAGGTTAAGAAATCTTATAGGAACATCATGTTTTAAAAATTAAAAACAAAAGGCTAAATATATGTACATTCACAAGTTTTAATTATGTTTTATTTTTATATCTGGCAACAGCTTAAGACATATTAATTTCACAAACATCAATACTATGCTTTTTTCCCCCAACTGTGAAATGTATTAAAATTATTTTCAATTTTAAATGTACAGTGAGTTGGATCCATACTTAACAATGTTAAATAAATCTGTGCCATTAATTGGACATAACTGGTTATATGCAGTAGCTACATCTTGATTGCAAAAAGTCTTGAATTCCAATTTAAATAAAATTCTAAAAATAGAAAAGCCTCTACTCCAAACAAGGATCATGTAATAGCAGAGCAGATTCTTGGACAAAGAAAGAGAAATAATCTACATACTATTATTCATTGTTCAATTAAATTAAATGAAAATTATAATATATACCTAATGTTATTCATATATCCATTCTTTTTAGAAGCTAAATGGCTGTACTTATCATTATCAAAAAGTAATGAAATTGTTGTACACCAATATGTGGAATAAAGCAATTGGAAACAACCACCACAACCCTATTACTTAAAGTCTTACAAGATAGCCCATCAAGCAAAGGAAGTTAAGCAAAGGAAAAAAATATTTTACAATAACTAATCATGATATTACTTTTGAACAATCAATGTTTGTGACTTTTGTAAAAAAACAAAACCCACCAATTTCTTTACCTGGTAGATATTCAGCATTTATGTGATGACCATCTACTTTGTAACATCAAATTACACTGACTAACGTAAGAGAGTCCATTCAAAGAGAAAGTTGGAACTGCCCTCTGGAAATCAAAGAGTCCTGCTACTAACACAGTCAAAACACTGCCCACCTTTTAAGCTTGTATTCAAGCTACAAGCCCATGTGACCCAGGGGTTCCTTAATTACATGGAAATACTAATAATGATACAAAAAGCCATCATATATGCTTTCCCCTCCCTGGGAAGATGTGTTCTTGCCAACATTAAGAAAACCAACATAAAATATTGCTGCCTATTCAACATCCTTCTGTGATTTCTTGATAATACATCAGCTATATTCAACTCCTTAAAAGCTAAAGAAATGTTATTCTTATCTTGTTCCCAGACATATAACTGGCAGACAGCTTTGGGTGGACAATGAAATATATTGTTCATTTAGACTACCTATCTCACAGCTGCTTCTAACTTTTAAAATGGCCCGTTAGATTTATTTTTAACACATTACTGCTAGTATTCTAGCAAGATCCACTTGGCACTGAAGAGGGAATGAAGGGCAGTTTGTAAACCTCAGATGCAAATGTCATTATATCTGCTAATATGCAACGTAAAATTAGCAAACAGTTACAAGCAAATCATTGGTGCTGTATCATGAAACCAGTTAATTCAAGACAGACAAATCACATTTAGATGCAAATCTAGAATTCAAATTCATATGTACCAGTTTGCAATATTGTATATTTTATGAGTTTTCATATTTTCTGCAATAATTTAGATGTTAGTCACACTGTTTGGTAAGCATATGTGGAGGTCAGAAAATATTAACCACAATCAATACAGTATACAATTGATACAAAATTTTCATAATTGCACAGAAACAGGAGTTGTAATTCCAGAAATTATCATTATTACTTTTATGTTTATATTGTTGTTCTACATAAAAGAAAAATGTAAGCCATCTTCACTGCAAGAGTCAACATTGTAACTACTGATTAGACACAAGAGATAAAATATATATAATGTAAAATATGATGATTTGGTTTTTTTTCTTTTCACTAAATTTCATTTTACTCTGATTATAAAAACATTTGATTTGCAATGTGACTTTTAATGTACATGTTACTGGTTAATAGCTATTTTTTAAAATACTGTCTAAACTTAGCATTAAAGCCTCACTAGTTTGAACATGGAGTTGTAATGCAACTTTGGTACATGTGGATTGCCTGGAATAAATCAAACACAAAATTAAACCAGCAATCTCTTGGACACATTGAAATGGCTAAAACCCTCATTAAAATATGGCTAAATATGCAAATGGACTTTACAGAAAATGTCCCTTTTTGAATTTAATTGCTGAATTATACAGTTGATAGCAGATAGTTCAGCTGTGACCCCAGGATTGCATAATCAATGTGAAATATTTAAAGTTTCCAACTGTGTTTTATTAGACTCTAAATATTAAATCAATTAAGAACTATAAAGTCTATAAATATAATAATCCAGCAACACCCAAAACCTTAATTAAATAATGTTGTTGCAAACTGCTAGAAGTATATTGTGATATTATTAGGTTGGATGGAAAAAAAGAAGCCATCAGTTGTAAAGGAAAGAGTGTAATAAGTGGATTTTTGGAGCCTTACACAATATTTGTACCATGGGAAGTTGTGACATTCCAAATATTATAACCAACCCCTAATAGTTGTTACTGTGAGCCATGTTGATTGGAGTTATTGGAAGTGATAATTTAGTAACCCATTGAGAGGCATCCCTGGGGTACATAACTGATCTATCTGCAGGGTTTCAATAAAGTAGCAATGTATCCATGAGTAAAGGTTAGAGGAGAAGCACCGGATGTATAATATATTGAATAGAATGTGCAAATGATAGGTCATGTGTTCTTGTGAAATTTGGCAGAGCAACACAAGTCCTAAAGAAAAATGGAAAAGAGCCAAACTTCATTGATCAAAACTGCCCAAAAAATATTGAGATTCAGTTGGAAACAAAAGTTATTAGTAAACTGAATCTTGTTCCAGTCTGCTGTAATACATGTGACCAAAAACCCTCAGATTACTACAAGAATATTGCTATTCTTAAACAACATACCAGTTGATCTTCTGCCATTGATAATTTGAGTTACTATCATGAAGGCATAGGGAGAAGAATATTCCAGAATCTTAGCTTTATTATCAGTACTCAATCTTTCCCAAGGCTATACAGTATCTCACAGAAGTGAGTACACCCCCTCACATTTTGTAAATATTTAAGTATACCTTTTCATGTGACAACACTGAAGAAATGACACTTGACTACAGTGTAAAGTAGTAAGTATACAGCTTGTATAACAATGTAAATGTGCTGTCCCCTCATGGCAATGAACTCTAATCATGTCCTCTTTTTTGATGTCATGGTTTAAGAGGGGATTAACTTTTCCATGGAGGGAAAAGTTATTATGGCTACTAATATAATGTTACTACTTCTTTTTTTTTTTTTTTTGTTTTTTTTTTTTGGGGGGGTTTGGGGGATTGTGTGGTGGGGTTTTTTTTTGGTTGGGGGTAAATGAAGGAAGGTAGAGAGGAGAAAAAGAAGGGGGGGGGGGGGGGGGGGGGGGGGGGGGGGGGGGGTTTGGGTGTGTTTTTTTTTTGGGGGGGGGGGGGGGGGGGGGGGGGGGGGTGTGGGGGGGGGGGGTGGGGGGGGTTGGGGGGGGGGGGGGGGGGGGGGGGGGGGGGGGGGGTTTTTTTTTGGTTTTTTTTTTTTGTTTTTTGTTTTTTTTTTTGGGGGTGGGTTGGGTTTTTTTGTTGTGTTTTTTTTGTTGGGTTTGGTGTTGGGTGGGTGGGGGGGGGGTGTTTGTTTGGGGGGGGGGGGGGTTTTTTTTTTTTTTTTTTTTTTTTTTTATTTGACTCAAAGGGGGCGAAATTGAGGTTTTTTTGAGGAGTGGAGAAGGTAATAGAGTTGATTCCCAGCATTCACAGAAATTAAAACTATATAAAAAAAATCCAAGATAGTCCAATGAAGACAATACCATGGAATACTGGCTGGGAAGAACACCCTCCTTTGTAACATTTTGTCAGATCCAGATTCTAACGATATACTGCAATTAATGAAGGAAGGAATAACAAGTAGCTGGAGAGATAGGGGCACACTATACATGCATATACTATGCTATAACATTTTTCTCTGAACTGGCTGTTATAGGAACCTTTCCTCCCTGTGAGAATTTGTTAGCTTTTGTTTGGATCATAATATGACATCCTGATTCCCCTTGTTGTCCTGGCTAGCTAATAAAATAGATTTTTGCAGTGAGTGGAGGAATGTGATGGAAGAGAAAGTAGAGAATTGTTAAGAGAATAATCAATGATGATTTTCTGAACCCTATTCCAAGATATGGGAACATTTAAGCATCTTCCAGTGCCTGAATATGATTGGAAAGATCACACAGATATACCTTCTTGATTTTTGTGGTAAGAGAAGAGGGAAACCAATTTATACTGGGTCTGTAATGGACAGAGTAAGCAAATCTGGTTATTTTCTACAGACTGCTAATTTTCTTCCTTAGTTATGCCAGGTTGCAGAAGAAATACCCACCCCTAAATGCTTTGAAGGTAGTTCTAATCTAATGTCATTAAAAGCATTCCTATTTTCCTTGCAGGATGATTAAGAGAAAATGTATGAAAGGTTCTCCACACTAGCACAGCTATATAAAAACCACTTCTGGTTTGATAAACACATTGTAAAGTCAAAAATATGACTTATTGGGATATTTCAGTAGGCTATAAAAAGTGTTTATTTAAAATAGAGTGACCATTGGATATTTATGTTTGCCTATGCTTTTATAGTGTTTGGATGTCATAGTTCTTGTAAGTATTTACTGCCCTCTTTATTGGGTAAACTTCTGTTTCTCAAAACAAATCGGGTAACAGAAGAAGAAAATTTCTGCCGTATAAACCATTATAATGATTTGATCAAATATGAAAAGCTCATATAAACACAAATGTCCATGTAGCCTGGGATTTCCTTAAGAAGTCTCAGTCTTTTTAATTATGCGGAAATTGCCTCCGTCAGTCTAGGACAATGTAGAGAAACAGTATTGTAACAAGTGGGAGCAATTCAGGTAAACACAGGGCTTCCTGATATGTTGAGAATTACTTTATGTTTCTTTCAAGTCATTCTTTTCAAACAGTGTTAGAAGTGTTTTTTACAAAAAGTTTTTCCTTTGGGGAAAATGTTTGTTCTGTGTACCATATTACTGTATAATAGGATAGGTTTTCAGAAGTATTTTGATCAGTCCTGATAAGGCATATTTCTTTAGAAATTATTCTGTTATATGCTTTGAGATACACATATGTTATGATACTCCTTTATAGATAACTGTCTACACATTTTTCCCTGTTAGAACCCAATATTTATGTCAATAAAAGAGTTAAACAAACAAATAAACTATTATTTCAAAGCAGGACTCAACTAATTTCTGATAAATAGATCATTTCAGTTAAAGGATGCAGCAAACTTCTAAATATCCTTAGGGCATCAGAGCTTCCATATTAAATACAGATTTAATCAGGTTCTATCCTAAACATATTCAGAAAGAGCTGGAGAACTTTGTGTAATGCTGGGAAATCACAGTCACAGCTAAGACTATTGTACGAGATAGACTGATGGCTGCATTTGATACAGTGCAGCATTTTATGGTTGTAAATGGTTAGACCTGTTATTATACATTGAGTAATTATTGATGAATAGGATTTTCATTGCATGACAGGAGAATCTTAGATAAGTTTCTTAGATAAGGAGACAATTCATACAGAGAAACAGCTTTGCCTTCAGAAGTGGTGGGTACTTCACTGGAGGTTTTTAAAGAAGAGATTAGACAGCTGCGTGTCTGAAATGGTATAGATTCTCCTGCTTGAGCAAGGCATTGGATAGAAGACCCTTCCAGCTCTATTCTGAATTGAAATTGACTCAGAACAAAATTATTTCTTATGTTACCATTCAAATCTGAAAAGTAATGTGTATTTTTTTAAATAAATGTTTTGAACATATTGTATAGACAACTTTGATAATGTTATCCACATTAAATTAGTTAAGGTGTTTTAATAGAGTTCTATGACATTTTTTAAAAAGTCTTGAATATTTGATAGTAGTATTAGCTGGGTTGGTTTTTTTTTTTTTTAAAGAACTAGACAAAGTGTCCATGACTGATTAAGGTAAAAAGTCTTACTTCATTTTTCTCCTTCAGCTTTGTGATCATAACAATAACAGGACTGTCTTCTTGCCATACCATTAGCCAGAAATCATTCACAGTATTAATCATAGGACCCTGAGTTGCAATGAAAGCCTTCTCCTTGCCAGCATAACCCTAATTTAAACAAAGATGGAACAGTCATATTAATTTGTGATTATAATAAGCTGAGAAGCAACAAGAATAGAATTAACGTATCTTGTACAATGCTTTAGTTAAAAGGCCAAAAGACTTTGGGACAATATTTTATGGAATGATTGCTCATTTTTATACAGTATATACATAGTCTACCGTCAACAGTAAAAGGCAGTGGAAGTTTGTGGCAGAGTACTAAGTTAGGTGTTTTGATAAGAGAAGAACTGAATGGGAAGCATGAAAATGAAATATATGTCAGCAAGTCAGCACACTGCACATCAGTGTACTTACTCTGATGTAGTTAGCATTTATGTAGGTGCTCAAAGCATTCACTGGGTTCCTTGGTTTCAAATATACCCTGCTTACAGGATCTGTAAAGACAACACAGGTGGAAATGGAAATGAAAACCTAAAGTAGTAAAGGGAAATGTCATAAAAGCATAAGGATTTTTTAAAGAAGCATGATGATTTATGCAATGATATTGACAGCTATAGGTATGAAGGGGTGTTACAAATTCTTCCAAATATTCCAGAAAAGCTGTGAAACAGATACATGAAGGATTCATGCTGTCTTCTGTCTGCTTTTGAATTTTGTGCAAAGGAAAAGGGGAGGGGAACCTATTTCCCATATGCATGTTCTCTATGCGCAAGGATAGATACCCCACTTTTTTTTCAATATTATGTTTGAAGACTTGAAACTATGAAGGGAGAATATACATTATATCCTTCTGAGAACATCTGAAATAGCTATCCAGAAATTAAAACCTAGTTTTAAGACAGAAATGTAATTCCCAGTCTCCTATTGTCAGATAAGTTTGTCAGAGGTTTGTGTTTACCTCTCTTATTGTGACACTGGGAGGGATCAATTTTGCCTCCTCCATTTAGTATCCTTCAGAAAGTCCACTACTTGCTTTTGGAGGGACTGCTGTTGAATTTCTACTGCTGAGACTGAATAAATCCCATCCAATTTAAAGAGTATCCTGATTATTGTACTTATATGACCATACTCAGTGGTACTCCATTTGGTGTAGGAATGCACCTCATTGTATTACAAATATTAATCCTATTTTTCTGCAACATAGATGGTTATTTTTTTTTAATTATCTCTGAACTATAGAAACCTGAGTTTCAGCTTTACTGCTGTTGATTGAGTAAAATACATCAATTAAAGGGAAGGGAAAGCTGGGCCCATCTCCTGCCAGATTCATTACTGTACTAACTTTCCTAGCAGTGGGTATGATTGCAAACAAAGGATACACATTTTGATAGAGTCCACATTTGTAATCATAACTGCTTAGGTACTCAGTACAATTATGGCTCTTTACTGGAGTGAACTGTAGTCTGCTTTTCAGTTTATTCTATTTTTCCTTTCTCCCCATTGCTACTTAATCAGAGTTAATCTTGTGGCTCCTTAGCATATAGCAAAATCAGATTTTTGAAGAAACATACTTTGATAGAAAAGTAGAAAATTTGAAAATACTTAAGCTTTATTGATATGAACAAACTATTTTAATAGATGTTTCCAACAGTAATGTACAATAATAAAGTTTATGGTAGGATAAATGCTTATTTAGTTTTCCATGCAACTCAACGCATCTATAAAAGTTGGTCTTAAGAAGTTAAATGCAGTTCATCAACTAGGATTGTGATAGCAACAACAATAATGCATATTAAAAAATCCTTATTTCACAAATCGTTTTGCAATCATCACAGATTGCTTTAATTCAAGAGCACCTATAAATTAATAATTAAAAAGCTGATAATAGGAAAAGGGAGAATGAACTGATAAAAATATCACTTTAAACCAACTTACTTGGAAGAATGGTTTTATAACGATTTTTGGTTCCATGACTAGGGATGTCTATTTCTTTAGGATTGACAAAATTCATGGGAATTTCCTAAAGAGAAAAAACAAACCCATTTTTTAAAATTAAGAGCAATTCTTAGTATCAATGTTAACAGTGATTTATTGCAGCTTGTAGGAAGGTTTATCACAAAGTCACAGAATTATTTTAAAGTAATAATCTGTTTAGAGATTTTAAGTTAAAAAGCAGAAAGAGTATGGGATAGTTCATTTATTAATTTATAAATTTAGATTTATAGTCATCAAATGATTCTAGGGAGCCTGCAAAGTTAAACAGAATAAATAATACATATAAAACCGCATACATACACATTTTATTTTATTTTATTTTATTTTATTTTATTTATTTTTATTTGTCAATTGCTTACAAGATAATAGGTATAAGTAAAAACATAGTTATGAATACATGGATACATATAAGAAAAATAAAAAAATATATAAAAGAAACAATAGGACAGGGACGGTAGGCACATTGGTGCGCTTATGCATGCCCCCTACAGACCTCTTAGGAAAGGGGTGAGGTCAATAGTAGACAGTCTAAGGTTAAAGTTTTTCGGGTTTGGAGAAGAAACCAGAGTCAGGTATTAACCTTGAGTTTGTATCTATTGTTTGCTCTAGTGTTGTTATGGTTGAAGCTGAAGTATTCATTGACAGGTAGGACATTGCAATGTATGATTTTATATACTATACTTAAATCGGACTGAAGGCAGCATAGTTCTAGGTTTTCTAGGTCTAGAATTTCCAGTCTGGTGGCATAAGGTATTCTGCAATGAGTAGGAGTGGAGAACTCTTTTTGTAAAATATTTCTGGACTTTCTCAACTGTGTTAATATCAGATATGTAATGTGGGTTCCAGACTGATGAGCTGTATTCAAGTATTGGTCTAGCAAATGTTTTGTATGTTCTAGTTATTAGTGTAATATTACCACAGAAAAAGCTATGTAAGATTAGGTTTTGGCTATGTAGTTACAGTGGGCTCTAGCACTTAGGTCATTTGAGATGAGTACTCCAAGATCCTTGACAGAGTTTGGATCATCAACAAGGTCTTGATTATTCAGCCTGTATTTTATTTTCTCAATATTTTTGCCAATATGTAGGACAGAGCATTTATTTGTTGAGATTTGAAGTTGCCATTTGTTTGACCATTCTGATACATAGTCAAGGTCTTTTTGAAGGGTAACAGTATTGTCTGTGGTGTTGAATAGCTTTACATCATCAGCGAAGAGAACGCAGTTGCTCTTGATATGATCACAGAGGTCATTTATGTAGAGTATGAAAAGAGTTGGTCCTAGAACACTGCCTTGGGGGACACCACTGTTGACAGGTACAGAATTTGATATGGTGGTGACTTTTTACTGGCCACTGTTCAACTTCAAGCTTCCTTTCCAAAAATCTCAGAATATAAGTTCCACCCTAGTCAATTTTCATTGGGAAGCCTGAGTCATAGTTTGACTTATGTTTGATCATTACATTTGTTTTGTTTTATTTTAATTGCAAATCAGATAAATCAGTGAGTGCTTGCTTAACCTTATCCAAGGCTGTGCTTAAACCATCTTTCTGGAATCTCCTTATCTTTGCTTGTTGTATTAGCAATGCTATGTAGACCTACAGTTAATTGAAGATCTACATGGAAAATCCTGTCTTATAACAAGGAATAGAATTCAGCAGCTATTTATTATGTTTTAGTAAAATCATGAAATAATGCTAGGACATCTTTATTCCAAATCCTTAAATATTTTACTTTTTTATATGTATACTGAAGCAGCACAATTTTAGAAGACTGGTTGGGCATTTCCAGCCCTGCTATTGCCCTAACTCAAGCAAGGGTGGTGAGTGCCAGAGGTATACAAATGCCAGAGATATATCATTCTGGAGACCACAGAAAGTTACAAGTTTTTAGTTTTAAAACAAAAAAGCAGTATTACAGACTTACCATGAATTCTGTCTGAAGTAAATGAGAACTTGCAACTATATCTTTTAATTGCTCTTTGGTCAACATTCTGCTAGCTGATTGTAGATACTCCATTGCTACTTTTTCCCTTGGGGTGGGCACAGCTATTAAAGGTTCAACACATCCTAAGCTGCTCATATCTAAGGTGAGTGAGACGTTGGATCCTCGTCTGTATGAAAACAAATATATATTTGTAATTAATTGTTTATGTAAACCTACCTGATGAATTGAAATTTGTTGGATAATATTTGAATAAGAAAATAAGCATATTTATTGGAGAATAAATGCCACTGAATACAGAGAAACATATTACTATGTAAAGGTCTCTTTGAAATTTCTTTATGTTGTGTTTGCACTACAAGATTGGTATAGAAAAAATTATTACAAACGTCTCATAAAAATTAATCATTAAAAATTAATTAAAAATTAAAATTAAATTATATCTAAATCAAAACTTTGTGCACACATGTGGCTTGGAGAAAGCACTTTGTGAAGAGTGAAGAGTCTTAGTGGACAACCAGCTAAATATGAGCCAGCAGTGTGCAGCTGCAGCCAAAAAAGCTAATGCAATCCTAAATTGTATTAACAGAGGGATACAATCAAGATCAAGGAAAGTACTAATACCACTCTATAAAGCCTTAGTAAGACCACACCTAGAGTACTGCATCCAGTTTTGGTCACCACATTATAAAAAAGATGTTGAGACTCTAGAAAAAGTACAGAGAAGAGCAACCAGGATGATTAGGGGACGGGAGGCTAAAACATACAATGAACAGTTGCAGGAACTGGGCTTGGCTAGTCTAGTAAAGAGAAGGATCAGGGGAGACATGATAGTGGTCTTCCAATATTTGAGGGGCTGCCACAGGGAGGAGGGGGTCAAGCTATTTTCCAAAGCACCCGAAGGCCAGACAAGGAATAATGGATGGAAACTGAACAAGGAGAGATTTAACTTGGCACTAAGGAGAAACTTTCTGACAGAACAATCAACCAATGGAACAGCTTGCCCTCGGAAGTTGTGGGAGTGCCATCAGTTGAGACTTTCAAGAAGAGATTGGACTGCCATTTGTCAGAAATGGTGTAGGGTCTCCTGCTTGGGCAGGTGGTTGGACTAGATGACTTACAAGGTCCCTTCCAACTCTGATTATCTGTTATCTGTTATCTGAAGACTTAATGCATTTTAAAAATAATACACTTAAAATATATTTAGACGATTCTTAAGACCTCTTCCAAATATTTTTTCAAATTTGCAGAACCATTGCAAGTTGATGGTAGATGAAAGACCCAACTAAATAGCCATTAACAAAATATAATTGTGCTAGCTGGAAAAAAAGCCAAAATTGGATTATTTAATTATAATTACTTAGTTTTGGAAAGTTATTGTAACAATCCAGATGAAAATACAGTATGGGGAATCATCTTCATCCTGTTATTTCAGAAATGTGGTTGCTTTATTTTTCTAATCTTGGCATGTACTGTATTAGGCAGAAAAACTAGTTTCAAATATTTTGTCTGTATCAGCATTAAGAATGGACTTAAATTTTATTAACCCAGAATGAAGATGTTTTGCTCAGTTTGCAGCATAAATACCAGTTTTCATGATGGCAGGATTCATAAAGACATTTCTAGTTCAAAAGCATTCCTGTGCCTTGGTGAAGCCAAAACTTTTTCTGAGTTTTTGAGCCAGATTGACCTTTGGCTATATTTAAAGCAATATAGAATAAGCTGAAAATTCGGAAGAAAAATGCAATAATTTACTCTGGTCAGTGACCTTAAACAGGTTGCCTTATTAATCGCCATTATAGTTGGATCACAGATTTTTCACATCCATTGACTAGAGTGTGGGAGGCACAAGTGGTCCCTGTGTGCACTGTTTTTGGCCTGGATGATCTCCTGCAGCACCCTGCTGGCCAAAATGGGATGTGAGGGCATGAGTGGCCCCCATGTGCACCATTTTCAGTCTGAACGGCCTCCTGCAGCACCCTGCTGGCAACACAGGCCACAGGGAGACCACAGGCAGCCCCCACATGGCTTGTTTTCTGCCTGGACAGCCTCCTGCAGCACCCTGCAGGCCAAAACAGGGTGCGGTCCATTTTCGCTAACAGCAGTACCTCAGGCTGGTCCTTTGCTATTTCTGGGCTGGCCCTGGGGCCTTGATTTTGACACCCCTGTTCTAGATCTTTAACAATCTTCTGATCTCAGACAACAGAAATAGATCTAAAAGCTCCCCTACATCCACGTATCCACAGGGGAGATATTTTTTTCTTGTTAAATGGGCATCACTGAAACTAGTTTAAAACAACAAACCAGCTGTGGTGATGCCTGTTTAGAGTGAGATTTTTTTTTTTTTACTTTTCCTACTTTGTACATATGATACCAGAGTATATAACTAAATGCTAATGCAAAATACACTGTATTTTAGTGTTGAGTCAAAACAGGATTTATATTTTTGGAACATTTACACCTCAAACCAATCCCTGCATGCATTTCTTGGCAGTTATTTAAAAACAGTTCAAAATATTCACAATGGACCAACTATGTGGGAGAAGGGAGGGACAGAACATGAAGTAAATCCAGCCAATTCTTCATTACACTGTGCACAATCTTACCTCCCTAAAAGTGCCTGTGGATTTCTTAATAAAAATGTGTAAATACATATTGTTTTATAACAAAGCACAATTGAAATGTTGCTATTTTCTTTGGCTTTGACATTGTTTTATCAGTCAATCATGGCAAAAGGGTTATTTCCTCTGCAGCAAAAATGTGGTAAGAGCTAATTATATCTTTGAATTTATGGCTTTTCCAGTTCAAGAGATTAATAAAGAAAATTGGTGTTGAGAAGCAAATTGATTCCTCTGAGTTGATCCAAAGATATGTTCATCAGACAACAGCAAAATTAGAAAATTAACTGTTATTGATACAGGTTAATAATAAAAATAGAATTGTAGCAAATAATACTTCCAAAGACTATTTCATGTAAGAAGTAAGGATTACATTAACGTATTAAAGCTCCCAATAATGTTTTATAAGGTGGATTGAGACTGAATCTCACTGACCTAGAAAAATAAATCAAGACCACCACCACCATACCCACCCACTGTGACACCCTGTCAGCAGACAATTTTAGAAATATGACTTAAAGGAGCCAGGTCTTTAAGGAAAGAGGAAGTTTTGAAGGATAATCTGGTCCTGCAAGATGCAGCAAGCAGTTGCTCAGGTATAGCAAATGAATATATTCATTTATTTGCTGACTCTAATGGATAATTGTCATGTATCACTATTTCTTGGACAACAGCAGGACTAAATTTTTCCCTGCCAGATTTGTATAGGGAGATGCCTATACAGAAAATCTGGAAATTATACTTAGATTAGAATATAACAACTACATTGTTAACTAGATTGCATAATTATGGTTATCCTATCTATTCAAAGGCCTGATGCCTATTTTTATTCAACCTCCCCTCCCTGTCCCATAAACCCAAATACCTGGTCTTAATTATGGGTTAACTTGCATAGTATGTCATGGCTGAAAGGCAACCTTCTATATGAATTCAGGAATTCATATGCTAAAATAAGTGGGAATAGAATTAAAGTGATTTTAGTGGAATTAAATTATCATTGTGCATTTATAGAAGTAGCAAAAGGGTAAAGGAAAGAAGATTGAACCATCTTCTGTCCATTGTTGGAGTTCCTAATCCAATGGTGCTGACTCATTAGTACCTCCTGAACACATGGAGACAGTAGAATGATGACACAGAGTTATGGATCTACTCCTTCCTTCTCTTTGTCTATAGCACTGCCAGGTTTATTGTATGAGATTGCTATTCTGAAGCCACTCCTTTCTTCAAAGCATGCAGACACAGACACAAACACAGGGAGAATGTTTGCTTTGGGACTCTGTCTGGTAAGAAGTAGATAGCTAGTTCTAGGTTTATAATGCATTTCCTGTAAATTTCCTTTCTGTTATAATCATGAAGAATACTTGATTAATAATTGCTCAAATAGTTTTCCAGGTTCAACATGCTTATTCAGGACCATCAACCTTCCATACTCTTTTCACTGGGAAAAGTTTTAATGTGAATGAGGTGATACTTACAGTCCATCATAATAGCCCAATATATGGGCTATTGTATATGACATATTCCGTGTTTATGAGGCAATCTGAATCAATATTAAATTACTCTTACTTACTTAATTTTATATATTTCAACAATAGCTTTTATGGTGTTGGTTTCCAAACTGCCTAATCTATGCTAGAGATTTGGGCGTTTTTAGAGGATGTCAATTTTTGGAGAATGAAGAAGGTCCTGATATTTAACTGGAAACTCTCTTCAGGAAGCCCCACCTATTCACTTTATGTCAACCAATCTGACGAAGCCCATAAATCGCTGAAGTAGTCATTTCCTGCCTTTCCCTTAAAATGAGTTCCCTTATCACTTTGGATGATTATTTTAACTGGTAGTTTCTGCATTCTTTAACACCAGGCTTTGAATGTCATGTTCAGCATTGCAGTATCCATCCTGGTTTCATTCATTTTGTGGACAGGGCAAAAAATTATGCATAGCTGATTGAGTTTCTCCCTTCGCTCATCCATTATTTCTGCCTTTTTTCTTTGTAACTGCAGGTAAAGAGGCTTCTGCATCCCCCTATATACATTCCTGAAATGAGATTCCATGACTAGAGTTCTTTGTTGTATAGTGTCAACAGGAGAGAGATGGAAGGAAGTCATTAATTAATGAGCAGAAATACTTGCCTTTGCATTACACAGGGGAAAAATGGTTTGCATTTTAGGTTTGCATGTAGCAATGATGTGTAGGCTCCTCAGATACCTTTTGAACAAAATATGGAAGTACATGCAGATACTAAAGTTTAGCTACATTGAATATACACACTTTAAAAATTGCTTGTGCCAACCACAGTGGGTACAAACCTATCTGAAAAGACACTAAAGCAGCAGATCCAAAGATGCAAACATTTTGGCAATGTGAGATATCTTGCCAATATTACCCTAACTACCGTAGTTGGAGGAAAATGTACAAAGAATGATCCCAAAATGTTGAGAAAATTAACATACATGCAACAGGAGAACTTTGTATTCAAATAATGTGCTTCAGATTATTCAGGCAGGCAGTAATAAGAGAACCTAGCATCACTTTAAGTAGGTAATCAGTAAGAAAAAGACTTATAGAAACTTCTATAAAGCTTATAGAAAAGATATTTGACAACTGTTTCCTTGTGCAACCAAGTAACAGTTATTTCAACCATTTTCTATATTCAGTTTGATTCAAAGTGTGAAAATAAAAGTGTATAAATGAATGAATAGGATTGGGTATCATTGTTCTTTATTTTGGAGAATCTGACTCCCTTTCTTCCTTAATAAAAATGTGCTCTATCAGATTCTTATTTGATATTATTGTCTGATATTTGGATAAACATAATTTTCCTCTTTAATCATCTGGCTGAGTAGGTATAATTGCCTTGCTTTATTTGTTAAATAAAATCAGCTAAAGTACTTCTTCCCTAGATGGATACCTCCCCTTGTAAACAAAATAGGAGAGTAAACTGAATTGTTGGAAACCTAAAGGCACTAGGAGATAATTTTAAAAATAACTATCAACAAAGCAGCATTTTCATTAATTAGATTCAGATTCAAAATCACTTCCAAGCATTAGTCAGACTACATTATGCCACAAAGGAATGAAGGAAATGATTTTGAAAAGTACATCTAGACTAAATTTTAAGCAATTGGTATCTGGTTGGGACAGGAATTGTTCCACATCCTGTGCAGGAAAAGAGCTGAAAGAAAACATTTCAGTTTTCCCTCTTTTAATCAGCCTTTCTAAAATTCTGTTAATTGACTCCTATTTATCCAAAAAAGTTAGAAATGGATTATTGATTGAAAGACAGATAACTCCTGTCTGTACCTCTCATTTAATTCCACCATCAAATGGAGATTTATCATGCAAACCAGATTTTCAGATGAAGGGATAGAAACAGTCACAAGGAACCTAGGGGCAGAATGCTCAATTAGGGTCTGGTAAGATCATGAAATAGAAATCAGGATAGGCTATAAGTCTGTAGAGATTGTCAGTCATCCAGGTCATGGTTGTCCCAAAGGTGCTTTTTCAGGAGGCAACTGGATTTTCTTGGGTTTTTTTTTTAAAGACATTTCAGTTCTCATCCAAGATTTCTCACCCTCTTGGATGAGAAGTGAAATGTCTTCAAAGCAAAAAGTCCAGTTGCCTCCTGAAAAAACACCTTTGGGACAGGATAGGCTATGTATATCAAATCTGATTTGATTCTCAAGAGCTGGAAACATACGCAGAAAAAAATAACATGTAGTCTTTCTCCAAATTGATGTTGTTGGGGAGCAATCCCTCCCCCGTTAATTTTGGAGCAAAAATAAAAAAAGTACAGGAATTGATCCTCAGATCAGCAGAAACAGAATTATTTTTACAATAGTCTTGCAAAGGCAAGATGTACATGGGCACATTTTCACGTTCCAGATGTTCCAACTGTACAATATTTTACCAATTCCTCAGAAAACCAAGACTGATCCTCATATTTTATTTCTGAATACTATTAACAGATTAATCAAAAGATGTATTAAAATGATTATTGAGGTTATTATCTGTTATTAAATGCTTAATTGAGTCACTGAATCAAAATTACTTAAATAGTGTTGTGGCTACTGGCCAACTACCCCTTTGTAAAGTAGTAGGTGCCAATTAATCTTCTAATAAGATTGATTGATGTTTCATCGATGGAAGTTAATGATTAATTCCTTTTATTGTCAAAGGTCTCAAATAATTTTTCATCTAGGTTTAATACAGACTGGAAAAATCTTGAGCTCTAAATGCTTTGAACAATTTTATAATTACTAAAACAAAGTCATGATGAAAGAGATGAGGAAGGGAACAGTGATAGTAATCACATGGCTTTTACAAGTGTATAAGAAGCCTGCACATAAATATAAATGGGAACAACAACAACAAAACAACAACAACAACAACCTTAACAGCTCTTAGGTTCTTAGTCAGGACTTGAAGTGTTTTTACCAGTCCCAGACTGTGAATTGAATTGAAGATTAAATCAATAACAACAACATCATCAACAACAGCAGCAATAATAATAGAATAACAGGGTTGGAAGGGATCTTGGAGGTTATCTAGTCCAACCATCTGCTCAAGCAGGAAAGTCTACACCATTTTAGAGAAACGGCTGTCTAGTCTCTTCCTGAAAGCTCCAGTAATGGGACACCTACAACTTCTGAAGGCAAGCCATTCCACTGGTTGAGTGTTCTCGCCATTAGGAAATTTCTCCTTAGTTCTAGATTACTTCTCTCCTTGATTAATTTCTATCCATTGATTCTTGTATTGACAAACACTAATTGGTAATTCCAACAATACCTCCCAGCTCCCAGATGCTTCCTATTTCTATACGCAAGTCTCACTAACTATACTTCAGCTGGCACTATGCATTTAATTATATCCAAAAGAATTTGGTTTTCAATTATTATATTCACCACAAGCAACAAACTAAAGGCACATTTGTTTATATATAGCACAATATATAATAAATATTCTCTACTAGAGACTGTTATGCCTGAACCAAAAAAATATTGATCACTCCTATTTGTAAAACATAACTGCAAAACAGCTGCTCTGCAGTCTGACAGAGAACATGGGCAAAAGAATTATGCAGCCCATCTGTCATGAGTGGCCAGTATGCTTTAGAAATTAGATGGATTCGGTGTAAAAAGCAGGATAAACAGTTTTTGGTGGGAAGCCAAAGCAACCCCATTGTACTGAAGAAATCAACAGCGTAATACCCTGTTTCTCCAACAATATGGCCTCCCCCAATAGGAAGTCCCAGCATGTTTTATAGGCATGAAATGAAATTAAGCCCCTCCCCCCAAATTAAGGCCTATATTAAAACATGCGAAATGGGGGGGAATGGTGGGGGGGATTGCCATTAGGAAGTACTTTTGTTGTACACCTGGATATGGTGCTGTCTGCGTTGACCCCGATATGAAGTGCCCCACCAACACCGAGGTCAACATCCAAGCCATCGCTGCCCTCCCACCCGAAGATGCAAGGGGGGGGGAATTAAGTCACCCCCCGAAAAGACGACCTAGCCATTTTTTCGGGGCTCAAAAAAAAATAAGACCCGACCTTATTATATGAGAAACACGGCAGTGTACTGACAATGTAAGAGCCATACTTGATGACATTTCTAAAATAGTAATCTGCACATATTAGAGGACTGCTGAAGATTGATATAAACTGTTATAATCTGGTACTGGCCAATTTCAAGCATGAGATTGGTTTGGTGCTCTTGATGGAAAATCTGGAGAAGGGTTTTTTTGGGCTACACGTGGCCCTCCAAGTCATTTAATTGTGATTTGGGGCTGCTTAAGAGAAGAAAGGAAGGTCAAAGGACTCTCTAGTGGACAAAGAGTGGGAAAGCAAACCAACTTTCAAGGGAAGGGGAGGGGAGGGGAGGAAGGAAGGAAGGAAGGAAGGAAGAAAACAGAGAGAGAGAGAAAGAGAAAGAGACAAAGAGAGAGGGAGGGCGCAAACATAGTATGGAAAAAAAGAAAAACAGTATTTTAGCAATACTGGGAGGGTAAGAGGGGAAGAAAGGAGAATACAGGTAGTCCTCAATTTACAACAGTTTGTTTAGTGACCATTCAAAGTTACAATGGCATTGAAAAAAGTGAATTATAACCAGGTTTCACCCTTATGACCTTTGCAGCATCTCCATGGTCATGGGATCAAAATTCAGATGCTTAGCAACTGGTTCATATTTATGACCGTTGCTGTGTCCCAGGGTCACATGATCTCCTTTTGCAACCTTCTGACAAGCAAAGTCAGTGGGGAAGCCAGATTTACTTAACAATTGGGTACTAACTTATCAATTGCAATGATTCACTCAACAGCTGCACCAAGAAAGGGTGTGGGGGCAAAACTCACTTAACAACATAATTTTTATGGTCAACAACAGCAGTCGTGGTCATAAGTCAAGGACTACCTGTAAAAGAAACTTGGTGTTGAGGAAGATAAAAAAACATCCCTGCATTTTAAGTGGGGGATGAGGAGAGATTTTGTTTAGATTTTCATCATCTAAAAATAACCAGATATTATACCTCAGAATAAAAGAGTAAAAAACCATAATTGTTTATTTGTCCTGCATTTTGAGCCTCCACATGCCTTGTTCAGCCTGGTATGGTCTCAAACTGACAGCACTAGCACACCCATTGTGCTGTTTGTGTACACATTGTAGGTCAGATTTCAAAGACTTTTATATACTTTCAAGTCTTTAGAATCCAGATTTTTTTTTTCTTCTGAAGTAATAAATGGCAGGTTTGCTTTGTGGCCTTGTGCAGGTGAAAAAAATGTACATCAGTAGCTTAGGAACTGTTGGTTTTCACTATACAAGATTCCAAGATTATAGTTACATAATTCAAACTGATTGTATAGGAATGGAAAGCTGAAAAAATGTAGAAAAGTGTAACGTTCAGACAGCTATCCTCTCTTCATCTGTTTACAATATAACAAACCTTTTAACGGATCACTGTGACGTTACTTAAAGTTAGCAAAATTGTCTGCCAGATGCTGGCCACTGATTAATTTGTTTTAAGTTCAGCCAAGAGGGTGGGGGGGGGAAAGAAGGTGGTACGGTAAAAATATGCACAATCAACAAATGAGCAAAGATTTCCTGTCATCTTGGGAATTAAATTGATTGGTACAGCTATTTCCTGTATATAATCTAAAACCAGTCACAACAATTGGAAACCAGGAACATTCTTGGAGATAAAGATGATGGTAGAGGCTGGTGCTTTTCTTTGCAGCATGCCAACTTCCCATTTTTGTTAGTTGAAATGATTTTAAAATAATATTTAAAAAAGACACAGGGAGGGCAGGAAAACCAATGGGTACCATGAGCATGGCTGGCAGGAACATTGTGTCTAGTTATGCTGGGTGTTACATAAGTGGGTGACCCCTTTAAAATTAATTTAATTACATGTCTGCTTTAATGCTACTTTTTGTTAAGATAGAAATATTTGAAAAACTGCTATTTGTTATGTGATAATAACAAGTAATAACACGTTGGAGAGATAGAAAATTATTAATGGTACTGTATCACTGGTAATCCTTTTTAACAGAAATACAGGTTGCAACTATAATAAAGGATCTTTCTGTCTTCTTTGAAAAACCCTACATCTGCATGCTGTGGGCATTAAACTTTTCATTGCATTGGGGTAAAGTGACATTGTCTCTGCATGCCTGGATTTAATGAAACACTTGCAGTGGTTATCTTTGCAAGATATGCTAGCCTAAGCAGTCTGGTTCATGAGCATATGCTACCCACCCTAGTGCAAATTCATTAACCTCAGTTATAGGCTTTCTGTTTTGTGTGAACATCTTGCAACTATCATTTATCATTTATGCAAAATGCAATTTAACATCTTAACTATGAATAAACTAAAATGCTGGCTATTCTGGGTACAGATAATGATAAACCTAAGCATAACTTAAGCTAAATAAGTATGTTTAGTATTTGGGGGAAAGTGGAGCTCCAAACACAATTAACTATAAACGCTTTGAAATACTGTACTCAAGGAAAAAACAACTGTTTTTGGGATCATCACAACCCTGTGCTTAAAACAGTTGTTATTGGCATTTCCCTGAAAGCAATAGCTAAGAGTTATATTAAGCACAAGAAAGCATATTCATCTCAACACAATAGAGTAAATTTATCCTCCAAATCCATGCAAAGCTGTATATTTCAGTCAGGAAATTCCAAAACCTTTCCTGTACATGTATTAGGGTCTCAGGCCTATGCTATCATCTGCAAACACTGGCTCAGTTTCATTATTTAGCTTGCAAAAGGCAACACAATGCTTAATGTCAAGCAATTGCTTTTAACAGAATACTAGATGGAAAAGCAGGAAATGTTTAATAATTATTATATTATGTATATATAGCACAAGTGGTGATACATACATATACCAGCAATCCTGCCACACTTGATTAAAAAAAGGAATTCTGGAGAGACTCTAAAGGCAGTAGATATCAAGGGTCTTTTTTTCATAGAAATATTTTTAAAAATTGCTACAGTTGAATGATGATCGTTTCAATCCTTATAGGAGCTTCTTATAAATAATTTATGCGAAGGCAGTCCAGTGTATAGTATATTTACACAGCTTTGCAATGTATACTTTTTCAGACTAAATTTCTTATATTTGTACTAGAAAAAGTTAATATGATTGATATAAAGACTATATAGTGTGATCTCATAAATCACAAGCGCATAAAAAGATTAAATTCAATTAGATAACCAATTGGAATGAGCCTCTCTGTCCCTAAGGCCTGAGGCTGTTAAATTTCCCTGGGTTTTTTTCTTTTAAGCAGCAAAATGGAGCATCTTTTCCAGGCATAGCAAACTCCTTTCTATAGATGCTGTAACTTTAGACTAAACAGGTCTTCACCTTCTAAAACTTGACACCTTTATAGAAAGGTTCATGAGAATGAATTGTCAGATTGAATGGGAAGATTGTCTCCAGTGTGCTGTAAACATCACTCAGGTGGAAAAGCTCTGGTCAGAATTCTTGTTCTGTAATTTGAACTTTTTCTTGATAAATTTAAAAGTTCAGGGCCCATATAGACCTTAGTTGTTTGTTTCCAGGTCAGTTTGTGGCTGAAAAATCCTGACAGGGATGGAGCCAAAGGAATTTGAGAGAGATGAAATATGATAAACAACATCCTTTAACTGTAATACTTTAGAATGAAATATAAGTACATGATTGTTATCCTTCCACTCATAGCATGATCCTTTTGTCATTTCAGTTATGAGTCATTTCAGTTACAACAAGATCAGGGTTGTTAATGTTTTAAAAAATTAATTATTTTGTTCTCCATAATTTATCTTTGATGAAAATGGTATATTCTTATTTGTTTCTTTGAGTGTTTGTTTTTGCTTGAAGTCATCCTAATAATTTGCCTAATTGTTTTATTTATAGAAACTCCCATTTGGTGTCCCAATACTGCTGGGATCCTATACCCAGAAATTGATTTATAGCTGTTGTATTTTGCTGTGTTCCAGTGGTACATTGCTGTGAAGTCCAGATAGGAAGCAGCTTATAAATGAGAGTAATGGTTGATATTTTCTCAGTGGAAAATGATGACTGAATACATCCTTAACAGATAATTTTTTCTCTATGTAGGAACAGATCTGGTTATGTTTTCTATTTCATCAGCACCATTTCCTACTTTAACATTTCTAAGAAAAAAGTCTTCTTTTGCAGAGGTTTTCTATTTAAAGTCTTTCCTGTCCAAAGCCAACTAAAAATTAAGGAGAACAGGGATCTTGCAGATGCCTAACAGCAGAATGAACAAGAGACATGCACATCAGCTGGTCTTTCTGCTATTAATTTTAAATTTAGAGAAATAAGCTACTTTATCAAATGTATCTCCACTTTTTCTGATTTATTTTTGATACTGCTTTTATTTCCTCTTTTTTCTGATGTGTTAGGAGCTATGTGTCTGAAGCCAGTCTTTTGTTGGGGTATAAGAAAATGAGGAGTAAAGTTTGAATCTGCAAGCAGACAGAGGTGAAGAAAACATACTAAACTCGACACAAAATAAATGTTTCTATCATGGGAATCTGTGGATATCTTTGGCCTCTTGGAATATTGCATGTAGGTATGCACATCACAGCTTTTAAAGACAATGAGAAGTCTTTTTGTATAGACCCCCCCAAAAAACCATTTGATTTCAAGAGTTATTGGCAGGTGAAATGGACTTAGTTGTATACACTCCTAGCCATCTTTTTGCCCTTGAATCTGGGTCACTACAGGCTCTCAATGAATATAATGTGTGACAAAAACAACTACACATTCCACTTTCCATCTTTCATTCTTGTCCATTCTTGTCCATTCTTGTTCTTTGGAAAGTGGAGGACACTTAATTATTGTCTTCATAATGAGTCAATTTCTCTAATTGCAAAGATATGGTGGAAAGTGACCTTCCTAATTGGTCTTCCATAAGTTAGCTTATGCTAATACTTTTACACACCTTGCAACATTGAAATATAACTCGATAGGCTACTGAGCTATTCAGAGAACATTTGTAGACCATCCTTCCCTCATCTAGTGCTGTCCAAATATGTTGAGATGTTAATTGGGAATTCTGCAGGCTATCATGCCAACATATCTAAAGAGCACAAGGCTAGAAAAGCTGATTTTGCTCTACTGTGGGAAGAAGAAATGAATGCTTACCAATAAAAACTGTACAAAAATATCTTCCCAGGTGAACACAAACAATGATTTGTCCTAAATAGAATGCTAAATTGACACCAGGAGACATACTACTGTATCCCTCTTCTAAACCCACATCATAGCTGAGAGAGACTTGCTTCGTGTTTCCTGTTTCCTGAAAAAATCCACAGAGCAGGGGTGTCAAACACACGTCATCATGGCGGCATCATATGACCTATTGGAATTTTCCCTCCTCCCTTTGCCAAACCAGGCATTGGCATGACCAACCGTGATGCATCCATCCCGCAGGCCGGAAGTTTGACAGCCCTGCCATACAGGATATACATGGTGAAAAAAATGGAGACCCCCCCTCCCATTCTAAAGAAATCATGTAAAACTTTGTATGTGAGGGAATGACATAAATGCAACACCTGCTCATTTCTGTCTGAGAACTTAAGGGAAAGGTAACTGCATCTTCCATTCTTATAGATCATAAATTAAATAGAAAATGTGATGACAATATTTTCTCTCCTCTAGGTGTCACTGCTTATCAAGAAATAACATTCAATGTGAGCCACAAGGAAGCAAAATATTTCTGGTGCAAGCTAATTCAGGGGAAGCAATGATCATCATCGTAGCATCAGTTTATCTCTGACATGGATTAAAAACACTGCCTTACTTTGCATTGCTACAGCAAAAATCTTAAAGGGGATATATTTGAACTCTGCAAGCTACGCATTATTGAACAATAGGTGTCACTGCTTATCAAGAAATAACATTCAATGTGAGCCATAAGGAAGCAAAATATTTCTGGTGCAAGCTAATTCAGGGGAAGCAATGATCATCGTAGCATCAGTTTATCTCTGACATGGATAAAAAACACTGCCTTACTTTGCATTGCTACAGCAAAAATCTTAAGGGGATATATTTGAACTCTGCAAGCTACGCATTATTGAACAATAGACTGTACAATATTCACGGATTTAGATGTGAATGTTCTCTGTTCTTGCCTTTCACATTTAGACCAGGGCCTTTTAGGAAAACAATGGAAACAATTCCTATAACATACAACAGTGCATACTATTTGTACTACTTATATACTACTACTAATTTAAGGTAGTATAAATATTTTAAGGCAATAATACTATCTCAACCATTCTTTAAGAAAGGCTCATCAAATCAATATCCATAACACAGGCAACTTTTTTTTTTTTTTGGCTTTTGTCACCTGGGAAGCATATGGGGTTTGCCTATTCACCACCTTTGTGGACAAATGTCTTTACTAGAATCATGTGGTTGGTGTGACTAGCTTTCTGAAACTACACTTACCATCTCTAACTTGCCTTGGCCTTCTCTGCATTGAAAGATAGTCTTGGAAATAAAATAAAAAACCAAAATATAGCCAGTAAACCATTTTCATTTTCTAAAACCACCTACAGAAATTGGAGGCATTCTTAGAAATAAAATGACACTTAACGTTGATGCTTTGATTTAGCAACATGCCAAATCCATATTCTTTGTTTTTAATGAAAGTAATCCTAAAAATAATAAAAGTTGTATGGGGCACAGAGATTTATCAGGATGGTATCTATAGACCTATAGGCATGTCAAGTTGCTTTCCTGTCTTACACAGAGATAATAATAAACTCTGTCCACACGGCTTTCATCTTACCTTTCTTGCAGCCCCACCGGTTTCATTTTGAAAGGTGATGGATTGGCAGAAAGTGGAGGCTTGATCTCAGTAGTACATTGTCCATGGGGATCTACTACAACATTTAGTACTTTATGGGTCTGTTCAGACTGGACCATTCTGTTCGCTGTCTTATATTCAGATGGAGTTCTTTGCAGAGGGACGGGAGAAAGGTGTATTTCCTGTTTTTTGTTCTTATCCTGTCTCACAGAAAATTGTATTTTCTCTTTCACTCGATATAAAACCTGTTCATAATAGAGAAAACAGTTGTTTTTACCTTAAATTCTGAAAAAAAAGCACACATTGGATTATTATTGAACTGGATAGAAGATTAGATACTAATATGATAAATAACCAATAGGCATGAAGAGCATCAACAGCACGGGTGGGATTCAATTTTTTAACAACCGGTTCTGTGGGCATGGCTTAGTTGGTGGGCATGGCTTGGTGGTCATATTATTCGCTGGGTGTGGCCAACTTAATATCACTCACATCGAGGCATGCATCTCCTCGCCTGGCCTTTCATGACTGTGGAGATGCTGCAATAGTCGTAAGTGTGAAAAATGGTCATAAGTCACTTTTTTCAGTGCCATTGTAACTTTGAATGGTCACTCCACACAAGCAAAGTACCAGCAAAGGAGGGGAAAAAAATTCCAGAGAAGTTCCTGAGACAGGAAGTCTAGTCCTGCCAAGACTGTAATAAGGGTTAATGGAGAGGCAGTTTCTGTAAGCAACACCAGAATGTTTCCTTCCTGCCTTCCTTACAGGATTAGGCCAGTAATTTCTTCTAACAACCGGTTCTCCAAACTGCTTAGAATATTAACAACCAGTTCTAGCGAATAGGTGTGAATCCCACCCCTGATCAGCAGTAATCCCACCCCTGATCAGCAGTAATAAAAAAACATTTTTCTACAGATTATTGAATGGATTGCTTAAATCATTCATTAGCTAGTTTGGCATGTATTATCTGCAATTTGGGTTTCTAGCATAATATTTCACAACAAGATTTATTGGGTTGCTTTTGTCAGGGGAACAACTAAATTGTACTGGGAACTAATTCAATAAGCAACTATTGAAAATAGACTAATGTTAGACTACTTTGTATCAATCTATTTTCAAAATATAGTATTGGCAAAGGAAATAATAAATGTTGAAGTGAAATTAAAAGAAAACAGAACTCTGGCTATAAAAGGAAATCAATAGGTAGAGATCCTTGCCTATAGCAATAATTTAAAAAAACCTTAACCAATAAGATCAATTCAATAATGCAAAGTAAATACAATGTGCTTCTTTAAAATAAAAGGCTAAAGGAAAAAAACTAATTACTCGGGGGTTTATAATAGTTAAGAAATTAGGCCAGGATGAGGAAGAACCCAGGTTCAAGCTTCCAACTGACCATGGATTGTCTTTGGCTGAGAGAATGTGACAGGTACAACCAAATTCACTTTTTGGGTTGATCTTTATAAACAGAGCAGTTGTTTACTTCTAATTGTCTGAATTGTCAAACTTTGTTAATAACAATAAATAGGAACATAATAATAATTGAATAGGCACAAAATAACAACTAGCGGTGGTAATAACCTACACCCCACAGGAAATTATTATATAAGGGTAAACCAGCATGCCACAACTAAGCATGAATGAACAGAATACATTAATCATTAAAGAAATAGAAAAGAAAGAAGCCGCTGGTTCAAATGGAAAAAAAAAAAAAGCTATTCACAGGTGGGCACTGCAGTAGTGTTTGGAAATTAAAAAAGAACATCCATCGCCACAAGTCCAGAAAAACAGATGGAAACATAAGATGAAAAGCCTGGAATATTACTGCTGACAAAAACAAAAATCAAACCATGCGGAATCTAATAAGAATTGTGCAAATGAACAGCTAATTATTTGGCTTGATACATTAGGGTTTACCAGTCAGAGCATAACTGTTAGAAACTATTTTATCATTCAGCATATAAACAACAGGAAATTGCACTAGTCATAATGCATCATTATTCTATACATATTTACAATGACTTTCACACTATTTGTTTTCCTGAAAGCATCCATAGTTACCCCAAGAAGGACACCATGGGAGGTGGGACAATTGAGAAAAAAATGCATCATTACATTCTGATGTAAAACCCATGAATTATGCACTTGAACATGACATAGGAAAGCAAGTGCCAAAGAGCAAGTTTTGTGTTGTGATTTCATCATACATGTCTTGTCTTAATTAGCAGCAAATGCGTAAACAAACATGGTAGCACTTTGTGTTTTTAAAAATTAGCCAGCTAAGGACCAAATAAGCTTATTAGAGCATGGTTAGCTAAATGTATAATTGGGTGTGAAAATGGATTCAGTGTATGATTTTTTCCCCTCTTCCAATTCAGCTGCTGTGATTCACCAAAAATCAATTTGTTGTTCAATAGGAGAATGAAAAATCTGGATTCAGTTCATGCTTTACTCCGCCTCCCCTCCAACTAATATTTGTTTAAAGGCACCATATATTTACAGTGCCAATTATAAGCATGTGTTTGGCTGAGGGCAAATAAATGAACTCACCCTTTAAAAAATGTGGGAATTGCCCCCTCAAAGTCATCTGAATGAAAGCATTACTTGGTCTATGCATGATTAAGATTCACTTTATGCCTCATTTTGCATTAACTTTGTTTGTGACTAAAAGACTGGACTGTTTTTAGCAAATAATTTCAGCACCAGTAAATCTTGTTTTGCTTTCCAGAAAGCAAAAACAGTGACAATGGAAGCTAACAGACTTACCATCAGACATGTCACAATAACAACAAAGATGCTGAGAAAGATTATGACAGCATAAAATCCTTCTTTACTCCAGAGTTTATCCGATTCATGCTTTCCTTGCAAAACATTTTTCTTTGACTTATAAAGACATAAAAGAAAAAAAAAAGTAATTATATGGTTCTGGACATGCATGTGAGAATCATTGCCCACCTAATATAAATCTTTATCTTTCTTCAATAATATTTTTATCTTTCTTCAGTAACATACAGTGCTTCAGTGATTCAATACATTTCTATTATTTTTTAAATTTTTGCATCAGTGAATATAAGATGACCCTACCAGATAGATATGCTATCGTTATATTTTGTAACATATCTAATTCCCTGTGACATTGTATGGAAGTGAAAATGGGACTTTGAAGAAGGAAAATAGGAAGTTCAACAGCTTTTGAACTTTGGTATGGGAGAAAAGTCCTAAAAATATCATGGACAGCTAAGAAAATGTATTACTAAATAAATCAACCCAAAGTTCTACTTTGATGCACAAATGACCAGGATAAAATTAGCCTGGTTTCTGTACATTATGCGAAGATCCAACTCTCTGGATAAGGCTGTGATGCTGGGAAGGGTGGACAGAAAAATATATATAAGAAAATGGACTGCATTTGGATTGGCTCAATTACTGTTGGATGGACTTGGTTACTGTGGCAACATTGGAAGATCTATGTGGTCACTGGGAATTGAAAACAACTTGAGGTGAGGAAAAGAGATGAAATAATGGGAGAAGGAAAGAAAGAAAAAATAGAGAAATTGTTTTGTTTATTTGCTTTATCCATGAAATAACAGAATAACAGAGTTGGAAGGGACCTTGGTCGTCTTCTAGTCCAACCCCCTGTTTGAGCAAGAGACTCTATACCATTCCAGACAAATGGCTGTCCAATCTTTTCTTAAAAATAAAGAATTCATTGCATTTATTAAAATCAATAACTTTTAACCTCCATATCACTTAAAACAGGATAGATTTGGTTTAGAATAGAATAGAATAGAATAGAATAGAATAGAATAGAATAGAATAGAATAGAATAGAATAGAATAGAATTCTTTATTGGCCCAGTGTGATTGGACACACAAGGAATTTGTCTTTGGTGCATATGCTCTCCAGTGTACATAAAGGAAAAATAAAATATATTCATCAAGAATCATAAGATACAACACTTAGTGATAGTCATGGATTACTAATAGCTGAAAGAAACCAACCAGGCTCCTTTAAAAAAAAACCATCAGAGTCTACATACATTGATATTAGGTTCTCATATGAATGAATGCAGCTTATGCTTTCTTGAATAATACGCAATCCTATATATACTAATTTGAAATTATAGCATGTTAAATTCCATGACGCTTACTGCTGGGATTATAAATTTTTGTTGTCATTTTAAAATTATACTTCTTTTTTCATACACACAAACACATACTATGTAATATCAAACTAAAGTAGAACAATATTATAAAACAGTAGTGCACTGCTTTACTTTCAAAGTATAGGTGATGAGACGCAAAGAGTAGTAACAAGTGGCCTAATGTTACCTATAACATTATCAGGGTTACAATCATTAAAAGCTTATGCTGAGGAAAATCTCCCCTTGACATGATGACCATATGACTTTGAGTCAGTCACTTTCACTCAGTAGTGACTTCATTGTAGTTTACTATACAAAATAAAGAAAAATTCCATCTGTACTTTCTTGAACTTTTTGAGAAAAGGAACTCTATTAATCAGCCCTCGTGATACTGCCCGATACCAGATGACCCTCACTGGGTTGATTTCTAACCATGGAATGAAAACAAAGTTCCAATATGCTGTGCATTAGTCCTATTTAAAGGGTAAGAACCTTTAATGTACTGTTTTAGTTAGCACCTTGATTCCCTTAGATGCACAATGAATTTAGGAATTTATAATCTAGAAAATACTAGAAAGGTCTTTATTTACTGTTTATCGGTGATGCAGTGGTTAGAGTGCAGTATTGCAAGCTACTTCTGCTGCAACCAGCTGTCTGCAATCTGGCAGATCGGATCTCACCAGGTTCAAGGTTGACTCAGCCTTCCATCCTCCCAATGTGGGTAAAATAAGGACCCAAATTGTTGGGGGCAATATGCTGACTCTGTAAACCACTTAGAGGTGGCTGTAAAGCACTATAAAGCGGTATATAAGACTAAGTGCTATTACTATTGCTATCATCTGAGTTTGCAAAATAATAACAGGTCTTAAAGGAGTATCTATGAGTAACATATTAGCACTTTATAATATTGATACAGTTGCTTACCTCTGGGGATATCTCTGTAATTCCAAACTGGGTTAATCCTTGGCGTAGGATGTGGATATTAAGAGATCGTAGTACTTCCTTGGATGGGATAGTATCAGAAACTCCTTTACTACTGACTGGAGATATGAAGAGTTCAACACAGTTCCTCTTGCCCTAGCAATAATACATAAAATAAGAGAAGAATAGTTCAAAAAAACTTTGTAAGAATAAACATATAAGTTAACTGTATGAGTTACTGTTCTTGCAAGTGTCAAACAAATAATAAAAATGGATGGTTGAGATTAATTAGAATTAGCTATCTAGAAGTTCAAATTGGATCCAAGTTGATATTTTGAATATCCCAAACTACATTTCAAATATATGGATTTCCTTCCTGTTTATGTTCTATTTCAAGCTTTGTTAATTAGTGACAATTTCACTGTTGCAGAAAGCTTTTAGGAAGGGATAGAACATGGCTGGATAACATCATCTCAGCCTAATTGCAATACCCCTTAACTGGAACGTAAGAGTGATCTGGCTCCTTTTTGGCAGACAGGTGAGAAAGAGAACAGGATATCACAAAAAACAAAACAAAACAAAGGGGTTGCTAGAAAAATTTTAAAAGTGCTTTCCAGGAGAGAAAAAATCATCTGTTTTTGACATTATTATCAGTTACTTTTACTTCAGTTGTTATTTCCCAGCAGAAAGAAAAAAAAAAGTCCACTTCTGGTATTGGACTCAACTCACCGCCTCATCAGGCAAGGAAGAAAAAAATGACTGACCATCACATTAGCTCTTATTAAATTTGGTAGATCCATCAAATAGCTTCATTTAATGCTGGGTGGCTACTTTTTCCACTCAGATTATAGGTAGCCAAAAAGCAGTCACAATAAAGCTTATCCTAGAAGGCCTGCTGTGATTTGTAGCATTCCCTATCTCCATTTCTGTAACAATGTCTGTCTGTCTGTCTGTCTGTCTAACTATCATTAATATGGTGTACTGGTTATGAAGCTACACTAGAATTGACGAGAACCAGAACAAAAGCTAAGTGGGCAACATTGCACCAGTCAGTCTCTCTTAGACTGAGAAGTTGTCTATCCATTGAACTTAACTGAATCAGTGTGGTAGATTGTAGACCATCATAACCTTCAGTAGAAAGGCTGTCATTCTGCAGTGGATTTGGGCTGATACTACACATGGATGAGTTATCCTAGAGAACCTTCTTGTCCACATTGTTACTTCTATAGCTAGCAGGTATATAGAACCATTTATTTGTTCAGGGTTGTTGGTTTTATTTCCAGGAGGTGAAACTATGCAATAGTAAACACAAAACGAAGCCACTTACAATCAGTCGGTTGATATGGACTTGCTGCGGCAAGAGTCCTAAAGCAGCAGCCACTCCTTGGCGGAAAATCCGAAGCAAAGTGATATTCAGCTTGTTTACATCCATTTGCAGAGTCTGCAAAACAAACCCAAACAGTGCTAATCTTGCAAGGCACACACAGTTCCCTGCTAATGAGTGACCTCCGTGAATTGTGCAAATCATTTTTCCCAGGATGGCAATGTGTGAAGTCAATTTGCATTTCAAACAGAGAACAAGAGTTGGGGGAGTGAGGTCAGGGCTGCAGGATTCCAGACTATTAATGGATGTTAGTTTAAAGAATGTTAACATTTCCTCTTTTCATAACCTTAAGTTCACCATGAGGTCAACGAAATTTTTTTGGCTATACTTTTGGACCTTTTACAGGAGTTACAGTGCCAGATCGCAAAGTATTGTAATAGAACTAAGTGAAACAGCATCACCCAGAAAATTTGACCTCTGATTATTATCATTCTTCCTAGAAATAAAACAAAATAATGGGTAGATTGGAGCAGCTAGTACTCTTAGCTGCTTTCAAAAAGCTAAGCTAGATCAGACATGGTAAGTGCTTGCATAGGTTACCACCAGGAAATCTCCAAACTGTAAACTAGACTAGGAAGCAAGAACAAAAAGTGTAGTCATCAGGATGAAGGAAGACTTTACCTTTTATGTTATTGTTTCTAAAGATGAGGAACATGGTGTATCAAAATTCTCCACCAAATTGGTGGGCAACAGTTGGGGAACAGTTCTTCCAGGGAAAGGAAATATCTTCAACAATTTCTGCCTTTGTGTGTATCCTTTGTGAGTATCCTGAGAAAAGCTACTAAAAAGCTCATGGGGGGATATCCCTCATGACTGAAATATGAGAAGCCAGAGAAGTTACAGGTCACTGGAATTTGATACACTCCCATGTTTCTCTTAGAGTAGACACTTTGAAACTTAAGGGGGGGAGGGGTGTCATTTTCTCAGCTTGGCATTAATCAATGCTTCCTGCAGTGTGGAAATTAAACAACTGCAGGATCTCAACTTGTTTAGGGTATCACATGTTCCTGAACTGAAAACTGGTATTCCAACCTGACAAATGAAACCTTGCTGAGTGCCCACAAGACATTGATTAAATCCATCAATCAACAGTTGAAATTAGGAGTTTTATCAGGGATTAGCCAGCAAGTGGGGAAACAGCCCCCCTCCCCTTTTCAGGCATTGCTCCTGATTTTTCTTTGCAAGGGTGTAGTAGGCAGTTGAGTGATTACCACGTATGAGTATCCTTGGGATATATCAATTAAAAAGTAATTAGTACATGTAAATAGTGTGTTGATTTATTGCCTTAGCCCCAGTGAATTCATAGAGGTATTTGTGAGTTAATAAAATTCTATTAGCATTTTAGCAGGCCAATGTACTCAATGTTTGAGAAGCTATGGTCTAATTTATTCTGTAGAAGCAACAAATGAAGAACATTCATTAGAGGAGAGAGATTTTACTTCACTGAATTACTTAAGTTTGTATTTTTGAACCAATATGTGAACCCAAATTTAGATTTCTTTAAAAATTCATTCTCTTTCAAAATTTGCAATTGTTTACTAATTTGCAAACAGTACCTTAGAGGAAGATTTGAACGAAATACTTATATTTGTGAAGATAATGTATAAAAATGCATTAAATCAGGGAAAATAGTTTTTTAACCTCTTTACATTGGACATGATTATAAATAAAAAGTATACTTGGAGAAATGTACTAAAATATATTTTACAAAGTGAAATAGAAAAAACATCACAATTCCTATCTTAAATAAGCCTTTAAATTTGTGCCATCCTAGAATTTTCAGCCAGATGAAAATCCTAGGATGGTACCAATTGGAAGGCTTGTTTAAGATAGAAATTGTGATGTTGTTTCTATTTCACTTTGTGAAATATATTTCAGCCAGGTGAAAATTCTGATTAGGTCAGATACAAACTACTTGGGCCGTGTCACTTGGCCTACTTTTAACACCACATCATCCCTGCCTAATGAAGCTGATCTCACTGTCCATCTTGGAACTTGGGTAAGTGCCACAAGGAAATTTACATGATGAGAAAGCCTCTGTGAGTAAGATCCATTCCACAAGCCTTTAAGATAAGTTTCTTTACATACCACTTATATCTTGGGCAATAATCTTCCAGGGAACAATGGAAAGAGATTAATTGGTTAGAAATTCCTCAAATACTTCTGGCACCTTTAATTCAACAAAGGAAGCATTGTATCTTTTGAAACCAGGCTACACTAATTAGTCATATTATGCCTTGTTGATCTGTACTGTTTATCATTTTTGGCACCTGCTCCTTGAGGTGAGTTCATGTTTGAATATACAGTACCATACACGCTGGCAGCCGTGACTTAGTAACCCAAAAGGAGAAGATAACCACTCCAGGGAACACAGCTTCCCAATGCAATTTATTTATCTGGTTACTACAACTGTTAGCGACAGTTTCCAGGTTTCAGGACTATAGATATGATGAATTATATCATCAGGTTATGCCTGAAAATTTGGCTAATTTATACATATATAATAAAAATAAAAAGACTAAAAACTAGTAATATTTAAATGCCTAATAGTTTCACTGGGGGAGAATAAACTCTTCACAAACAGGGGGAAAGTACTTTTTAAACCATTAGATGGAAAACAGTATTTGGTGTAACATGTGCATTAATGTGTGCATTTACATGTGCACATTCTCTGAGGTTTATACTGTATTTGAATATAGTTTCAGTGTAAAAGGCTGCTTAAAAGTAAAAGATATTTGAATGGGAGCTTACAACATTCTAATTTGATTTCTTCAGATTAGCAAGCAAATATTGCAAATTTCTGGCAAAAATACTTGCAGATTTTTACTTATTATCTATAGAAAGAAAATTGCATCATGGAATTCAAATGACAGTTTCACGAACTGGAAGATTTTATGGAGCTTTGGTGTCCATAGGCTCTCATGCTTTTCAAAGAATAATGAAAACAGTATAATGATTTCATGCCATAAGTTCTGCTCTTTCTGGGCATAGGTGTAACATTACAACACAGATAAAAAGGGATGAGATTTGCATTGTGACACCATGACCCTGCTAGCATTAATATGACTGTTTTGTGTCCCCCCCAAAGACTTATGTTGTAAGCATAATATCTATTTTAATATAGAGAAAAAAGTTATATTGACTATGAAAAATAAATCCTGAATCCTCTGGGGAAAAATGTTTATTATCAGGCTAGCTCAAAGATTATCACACATATCTGAGTTTGGCACTCTTTGAGTCAAGTATGATGTGGTCAAGAATGTTGAGTGTTAGGAATAGGAGTAGGGAGACTGTTGTCACAGTGTCTGCACACTGGCTTGAGATTTTCACAGAGATATCCCTGCCAGCTCAGATCTCAGTAATGAACTTATGAAACTGTTATTTGATATTTGTTATTCCAATATACATTACTTGTTACACAGCGTTACATTTACAATTGAAATCTATTGACCTAGTTTGAAGCTGAACCTTTTGTAGCTGTTTGCAATTATGATGACTGTTATTGCTATTCAGTTTAGCAAACAACTTTCATTTAAGATCAACAATGAACTTGACTGTTTCTCCTAGATTCAGCCCATTCATTAAAAACAAGTTTAAAAGCATCTATCTCAAGACAGATCTTCAGGAAACTTGAACAATTATCTAATTTATAAATAGTTTCATCCTTTCTATTCCTTGGATAGATGTTTTGATGTGACATATGTTAGGGATAACATTGTTTACCCTAACTGGTTTGGGTAAAAATAATAAATAAGTTATCATGGTTTGTTGGTTAAAGTGTGTGTAACTTTAACTACAAGAATGTAATTAAGGGTGTGGTTGTAAAAGCACCATAAAAGAAGCAAGTCAATTGCAGCTCTCTCTCTCTGGCTTAATGATCCCTAATTACTGGATGGATTGATGACTGCGTTTTTCCTTACTGGAACGGAGGAGAGAAAGGAGTGTTGATAATACGGACTGATTTATTGTAAGTGAACTGACATTGGCTATTCAACACGAACTTTGCAAATTGAGTATACCCGACTGGACTGACTAAAATGATACATTACTAATGGACCGTTTATTTTGACTATACTATAATTCCTAATGGAATAAACTATATTTTTTGATAGCACAAGCGTATCTGTTTTTTACTGCGTGTTAACTAAAATACAAACTTATCTCACACATTTACCTGTCTGCCTATCTGACTACGCTACACATTCTGTTTAGTTTGTTTTCCTTAACACTCGTTGGGGAATTCAGGCTTAACAACATATATTATTTTAAAGAATATAGATTTTTGTAGAATCCAGAATTCTGCACAGCACCAAATAAAATACGTGTTGTAATTTTGGCCTGGAACTACATATCAGTCAATAAATTTCTAAATGTTGAAGTAGATTTTATTTAGTCTCCAATATTTTCTTTATATATTATGTTAATTTAAAATTGCCTGCAGTTATGGAACAAAAACTATTTTACTAAGAAAGCATTTTAATCTTAATTTTAAACATTTTAAGCCAACCATAACATTTAATCATTTAGTTTTCTACAAAACTAAGTTAATTTACCTCTCTGTAAAGTTAATTAACTGTTCTTTTCAGGAATATTAATTTTTTTCTAGAGAGGAAAATATATATGTCATAAAAGGTAAGCTATCAGTGTGCCTAGGTGTAATGCTGCCCTAAAGTTTTTCATACCTATCATCTTTGGATTACTGTTCTAGCAGATTCTATAATATAGTTAGCTCCATAAATTATTGCACATATTTTAAGTTAGTTGCCTCTTTACTTTGCAACTATTGTAGAAGCAGGTACCTAATTGTTTGCCTAGACTTTTATTGAAGACTTTCATAGCAGACTTTCATTGTTGTAATATTTTAAAATTAGGATCTAATGCCAGAAGGCTTATTCTGGTGGAATGACATAATTGGATAAGAAGTGCTGCTATTACTGCTTATACCATTATATTTTGTGTGCATTGTGTTTTGTATTATGTTGTGATGGCTAGTTTTTAGTAAGTTAGCTTCCATCTTGGAAAGTTGTCTAAAAATAGAGAAATTTTGAAGATGGCTTGAGGTAGGACTAAATATCACAAAAGTGATGTTATACTTGAACTATGTTTCATGACTGCACATTTGGCAAATTCATAGATTATTATGCCTGAGCTGAAAGTATAATGAAAATGGTCATTCTAAAGTTTTGGGGGATGGGGGAAGATGATTCAATAGTTGGGTAGGGAAAAAGAGTCTCCATAGTTTTTGGGTAGTCATAGTTCAGTCCAAAGAACAATAATATCTCATATAGTATCCTTTCCATCTCACCCATAAATATTAGAAGGTAACAAGTGCTTAGTTACACAGTTCCCTTTACTGGCAAGTCAAACTATTTTTGGCCCTTCGTGACATTGGATGTCTTCTTTCCCCTTTGGCCTTTGTGGAAAGCAAGTTCTATTAGATATGAATGTGAATATTTTTTTTTCAGGCTTTTTCCTAAAAAAAAAATAGGGGGTGGATATAATTTCAATAATAATTGGTTAAATTAATATGAGTATGCAAACAAATAGATAAAAGAAAGCTTAAAAGATGTGGATTGATCAGTTTTCCAAGCATTGTATTAGAGATTAGAACTATTTCTTAAAACTTTGATTTTTATCCTAGAAGAATGATTGATCCAAAGTTATATCAAACTGGGCTCTCCATCATCTTCAATGTAATAACAATACTACACTGATCTTACACTTATGAATTATATATGTTTAGACATAACTTGCAAATTGTATACAAAATATTTTAGAGACAAATTGCATGTAAAAAGCAATATTAAAGTGTGAGCAATCTAGTTTTTACAGCACGTGAATGTGTTTTTTGAATGAAACAACAAATCAATATTTATAATGCACATATTAAAATATTTGATTAGTATCCAAGAGAATAATTAGAAACTAAATGAAATCACTTTGGAAACCAAATATGGCTCAGGGGCTACCAATTTTTCACACTGGACATGATAGAATAAAAATGAAATGTTTATTTTTATGTTAACTGTTTAATATTCCTCTCCTATCATGAAACTTACAGAAAGCATACCAAATAATTTGTATTAACTGATTGAAATAAAACCTAAAAATGCAATCCTCATTAAACTAACAAGTAAAACTGGACATTTTTAAAACAGTTTACATTGTCCACGGCTGTTAAAACAGTAGTAACTGCCATTGCATCAAAGTTCTAATTCAAATAAAAATTGAACTAAAAAATTGAACTTTTCACCTGGAAATACTGTGGAGGATTAGACTGAAGCACTAAAAAAGATGATATTTTCAAGATCAGGTAACCCCAGGAATAAAATTAAGAGAAATTGGGCAAAAACATATTTTCATGACAGTACCTTTAACGACATTATTTGCCTTGAGGTTATACTTTTAAATATAAAAGAAGTAAACTACTAAGCTTATATGCATCAAAAATCTCAGCCCTGCCTAACGGAGGTTTGTTCTGCTGTGTCTGAAAGGAAGAAAGAACACTATACCTCAGATAATATCCAGGTTTCTCTCGTTTTCTTTGATATGGCTGGTGCTCCCAGGTCTATGTATCTCATTGACTATCTCATTTTCTGAAGAGGGTGTGAGTCATTCTAATCATGCACTGGTTTCTAAGTCAACAGAGAAATAGAGAGCAATTCCCATTCAGTCCCCGTAAAGTCATTGCCTGCATAACTGGTCCCAGAACTACTGAGACTGGCTCCTTTGGGATACAGCTCGGGTGCCTGCTGCTCTTGCAGCTTACGAGAACCAGAAAGTAAAGAAACTGGAGAAAGACCTGTCAGAAGAAAAGGAAGGCTTGGAGAAGACAGTTCTTGACTGAATGAACGTCCTTGAAGGTATCTGATATTTATGATCAGACCTGTTATTAGATAAAATGTTGTGGCAATCTAAATAACAGGTTCTGGTTATCAGAGGACACTCAGCAATGAGGTGGTGACATGAGCTTCACTTGTTTCACAGGTTGCCATCCTGTTTAATCCAGCCATCCCATTAGCAGTATTATTCCATCATTCACTCAGCTCAGCTCCGCTTTTGGTGTAATATGGAAATAATGACACTGCAATTTATATTATTGATTAATAATGACAATTTATGAAGAAAAATATTTTGATTTGATTAAATGTGGACTCCAAATAGCTTAACAACAATTTTTCACACTACATTTATGGCATAATTGGACATTTTTACCCAAACAGGTTAAGAGCCATAGGCATAGTTTAGCATTCACTAAATGGGACAGTTATTTGTGCCTTCAATAGCTAGTGCCATTATTTAATTAAACTTGGATTCAATGACCCTTAATAATCTTGTTCCAATAATATAAATGTGTCTCCAATCAAACAAATTTTATTTTTCATACTAGTTTTATTACTTTTTGTTATTTGATGTTTATTCAAAATGTTGGTGTATGGCTATAGATACAATTTGATTGATTGAATGTAAATGCATTAATGATTTGGATATTATATTGTATTGTTGAAACTTGTATATATAAAATATAATATAATATACAAATCATTAATGCATTTACATTCAATCAATAAATCTAGTATGAGAAATAAAATTTGTTTGATTAGACACACATTTATATTATTGGAACAAGTTTGTTAAGGGTCATTGAATCCAAATTTAATTAAATAATGGCACTAGCTACTGAAGCCACAAATAGCTGTCCCATTCAGTGAATGCTAAACTATGCCTATGGCTCTTAACCTGTTTGGGTAAAAATGTCCAATTATCTTAACTTTGAGCTAGGAAATTTTACCGTTTTAATTGTTAGATCTATTCTACTCTTTTCTAATTATTTCTCTTCTAGCCAGATAGGTTGAATTTTATAAATATTTTTTTTTCTCCTAAACAACTTTAAAACAACCTCTGTTACTATGACTCATTAACAAAAGATAACAACAACGAATTAACTAATAATTTTTTGTGTTTTACATCTTCTGATGTTGGCAAATAATTTGCTAGCTTTGATAGAGTCCATTCTATGTCTCATTTTATTTCATTTCTTAGGTTGCCAAAGGCCATGATAAAATAAAATCAAAATCAACCGAAGTAACATAAAATTCTATTATTTTTCTCCAATATTTTCCCAGCCATGAAGTATGTACTTTCTTTGCCATGATATTTCATCTTGATAGCTTCTCTTCTTGGTTATCTAGTAAAAATCAACTAAGAAAACAGCCTCAGAAAACTGGCATCTCTTTCTTAAATCCTTAAACTCACTTTCCCTATAAAGATTAGTTGTACTGCAGAGACACTGGAGTGGTTTAGAAGAAGAAAACATACTTCAGCTGCTTTTAGTTTTGTAAATACATATTGACTTTATTATGTATAATGAGTTATATGTTACCAATTGACATAAAGCAACTGATGAGTAGCTTAGAAAAAAATAGCACAAAATCCATTTGACACACTGAATATGCTTGGCAAAGAAAACACAAGCAATTCATCTGAACTTGGCCTGTATTTTTTCTTAAGCTCATATGTCCATTGCAAATATGTGTTGTTTAAATTCAAATTAATTTCAGTGAAGAAATTATGCATGGAATTTCAGCTTTGTTGGTGATTACTACTGACATGGACTGTACTTATCACATTAATGTGCAGAATCTATGTGGTGTATTCTGATGAATAAAACAGCAAAGAGGATAGAAAAATTGCTAGAGGGATAAAAATCCCCATTATGAATATAACATTTAAATTATATTTCATTTTCATTGAAATAAGTATCCAACAGTCATACATTAGAGCTGCTACATTTCATGTTACCACCATTCCTGTTGGATATTAGCATGGATTGCTCTTGGGCATACTGTTAGATCTTGTAAGCATGGGATGCTTGCCAGCAATCATGAGAGACAAACTCAGTTCACATATGCATAATTATCAATAACTACAACTTTAATTGCTATCTTACGTGAGTAGATGCAGACAGGATATTTCAAATATTTGTCTGACACAGATTATACATGTCTCACAATAACACATCAAACAGGAAATTTATTAGTAGAAGCACAGCACAGGATCAGCTGTGGGAAACAAATTATCTATCTCTAGCATTAGAAACTTGACTCATGTGAGCATCAGGGAATTTTTACAATCTAAGGAGGGGCCTGAAGCCCCATACAAATTTAACAAAAATACTCTACATTTTGACATTTAATATTTTGCAGAAATACTTCTGAGATTCTTTTAATATATCAAGCAGAATCATTGGGAAGCAGATGGCTAAAGTGCATATTGGGGAACAGAGAGAAAAATATACATAATCCCAATCAAAAGCTTTGATAAGCATGAACTAAGCTGAAGCACTTAGCATCTACACCTATTTTTTTTCTAGCAGGATTCATTTTTTCCTGGCAGCCAGTGTCCTACTGATATATTCTCATCATATCATTCATTAATTGTCTCTACTGCTATTCTCTATGTAACTACAGATTAATCTTCACCCACACACCATCTGTCATCATCTTTCTGTTTAAATCTCTGAAGCTTAAGAAAATAAAAACTGTCCACTGATGGAATATGCATAAAAGCTACTGGGTGAGGAATATTGGCAGTTTAAGCAATCAGCATTAATTCTGACATTATTGGGATTAGTTTATGTTCCATTTTAAATTATGGATTCACAAATGTCATGTCACAGAGTTTCCTGTAACTAAGTATGATTTTAGCTACAATAGAATTTCCAATAAATGCATTGATAGCCTACTGAAAAAGCAGAACTGAGTAAAGGTCAGGTGATAGAATTTCATTGTTTTTGAGTTCTCATCATGCATTTGGATCCTCTTAGTTGTTCTGCTTGACCTTGTTGAACCCTGCCTAAGTGGAATCATTTTCACTACTCCAACCCAGCAGCCTATCGTTTTGCCATCTGAACTAATACTTCCATCCTTGTCTGTCTCCCATTTGTTTCTAAGTCCATTGGTTTTCTTCTCACTGATGTTTAGATCCTTTTCTTTTTGCTGGATAAGGCTCAGTGGTTTAAATCCATTGGAAAAGGTCTGTGCTCCGGCAGTTTGAGTCCTATCATCATGTAATGGAGTGAGCCCGTTACTTGCCTCAGCTTTTTCCAACCTATCAGTTTGAAAGCATGTTACATGCAAGTAGTTAAATTTGATGGGAAAAATAACGATGATTCATGAGGAAGTATGATCCCAACTGGTGCTGGACCTGCCTCAATGTGACACTTGAACATAAGGCAACATCAGTGAGGGGGAAAGCCCCAGATGACAGTGCAGAATGCCATTAATCATTCTGAGAGTGGAGCTAGTTCACTGTCTGTGGTATACTTTGGATAGCCCTCAAGCATGAACCAAATTATTAACCAGAGGGGACAATTATATTTACAGATAAGGATTGATAAAATGACAAATGTGACAGAAAAAAGTAACATGAGAAATGACAACAGAAATGAGACGAGAATTTTAGATAACATTGTAAAATAAGATATGAGAATGTATTACCATAACATGAATTGGAATTGGATAAGATAAGCTTAATATTTAACAATAATAAGGATGATGCAATATGAAACTAAACAAATATAATGAACAGGTAACTATGGTCATGTTTGTATTGAGATGTGAAACCTGGAACCACATTGCTTGCCAAATGATAATTTTTTATTTTAAAAAATAAAATAAAAGCAGGGAGAAAATTGGAGAATGGAATTACTAGGTATGTTTAACTGATATGGTGGTAGGCATTTGGAAAGAGTTTTGAAAGGTTGAAAATAAGCATTGAAGGATTATGAATTTGTGAAATATATGCATTGAGAGATATGATTGATATTATTAATTTTGCCTATACTAAAATGTATGATATATTGATGCCACACTGTTAATGTATTGTTGTGCATATGCAGATTGAAATAATTTTTTTGGGGAAAAAGAAAGCATGAACCAAATGGACTAGCAGTTTTAGGCAGCCAAATAACTACCCTGTACTAACAATGTAGTCTCCTACACTAAATAAATAAATAAATCTTGTTGCTAGCTCTTTCTTATTCTCCTTGGCATGAGATTCCCTTATAGATTTATTTTAAGCATCTATTTTTAAGTATTTATTCTAAAAACATTGCATGTAGGAATTTCAAGAGAAGGGCTACAGTATTAGCATTATATAGCTGTTAAAATGGTTCCTGCTGCTTTAACAATTTGATCATTTAGTCAGGAGAATCTATTTATCATGAATAATTTTGTCAAACAAAATCTTTGTCACACCTTATAAGTTCCCAAATATTTTTCTAAGGAAAAGCTGATGATATCACCAGGCAGAATGGAAGAGAGATAGGAATGTACACTTGCCTTTCCCATTGTTCATCTTTCATTACGTCCCATTTTTAGAGAAAACACATGTAAGTTAGAAAACACATGTAAGCTGGACCGATACAAACTGGAGAAAGTGAATAGAGAGAGATATTCCTTCCACATTTACAGCTTTAGAATAAAAAGTCATCCAATCAAGCTGGCTGTTGGAATGTTGGCAGAATGGATGAATCAGAGCATATAATTATACTATGAAGTTTGCTATCATAAATTAAGGGGATATCATCAACTTGAAAGTTGTGAATGGGACATAAATAAATCCATGTACGGTAAAGCTGTCAATCATTACTGGTTATTGATAACAAAGCTGGCAACTATTGATACTGATGGTTATTGATGGTTTTGGTTGGCTACTGATATTGGTGTCCAGATACTGAGAGGCATGAGCAGAAAAATGATGCTCCATTTACATCTAGTCACTTTGGGCACAGTTTAGTTGTATAAGTCTATATAAGTCAACAAAAATGTATACATAAGAAAAGTTATCATATGCTAACAATCATGGGAACACTAAGCTCAAGCACAGGAACAACAATGATATGTAATCCACAAGTGCCTATTATTATATGAACATGTCTGTGACAGATGTTCTGCTAAGACCTGATTCTGGTACTTCTTTATCAGAGGCAGGCTACTTAACAACAATAATTTATAAAAATAATTTATCCATGTTTTTTAATAGTCTTAACATACATTTTGAAGCTCTTGTTGGTTGAGGGAAAAATGCATGTGGTATGAATAATACATTAAAACCATTGATGAAAAGAAAAACAGAAAATTTCACCATGTTTTCGATTTACTGAGATTTATAAATAAGAACATCATGTTGACTGTACAACATCAAATTTTGTTATGAGAATTTTATATTTCTGGCACCTGGAGTATTTTTGTTTGCTCATCTGCTGATGCCCCAGGCACATTTAGGATCACACTATAATGATAGCAAACTCAGTTCCTTCAAGATGCACTCACATCGGCACTCTAGTGAAAATGTAGGGTTGCTTTTCATCTCTCTAATAGAAGTTTTTCATGTTTTCCAAGCATGCATATTGTACTATCAATTTCAGATGAAATGAAATACTGGAAGTCTCTGTTGTCCTTTTTATTCTCTAATGTCATGGTCCCATGGAAGCCCATTCGGAGGAGGAGGAGGAAGAGTTGTAACCGGGACAGGGATGGCATGTCTCCCTTGGCATGTTTGGAGAGGCCAGAGGCTGAAGACAATGTTGTCCCAGGCCCCTCAGGCATTGGGGGAGGTAGTCAACCAGATGAAGAGCTGTCTTCCCTCACAGACACAGGGGGGGATCAGCTGCTGACATGCGGTGGTGCTGATAGGCAGCAGATCCTCTCT
>NC_142014.1:43709265-43746302 GCF_049901735.1 Notechis scutatus
TGCTCATCAGGTGGGTTTTTGCCATTCTCATTGCTCCAGCAAAAATAAAAAATAAAAAAAATAACAACACTGCCATGGCCCTGAGAGAAAAAGTCAGTGTAACTGGTAATTATGATTGGAATATTGTGATTTACTGTTTTCACATGGCAAAATACAAAAAAAGCTGGTGTTATCTATTACGTTTTAAAATTATTTGGGAATATTATATCTTATGTTGTGTTTTCATATAAACATTTTAATTTTTTGTTCTTCATTACTGCCATAATAATAATTCAAAAACAGCACCAGTTGCAAGGCAGCAAGCATCCAGATTTGCCAGATAATTCTGTTGCTTCCCAAATTGCTTCTACTATTACACATTTTAAAACCTAATAGCAAATTTAATACTCCCCTAACAAAATATTTCCAAGTACATTTTGCTTCATTGTGGTGCAATATTGCTTAGTATATTGGAAAGCTGTGGCTTAACATTAATTTAGTGTTTAATCATTACTTGTATTGTTAGCTATTGTTAACTATTTTAAACCTTAGTATGATTCTTTGGGTGAAAATGAGTAGAAAAGGGAAGTCCATAGTGGACCTTCGATAAGCTGCCTATAAATGACCTTTCTCATCTCAATTTCCTTTGAGCCTGGGCTTCAAGCACAAGTAAATTAGTCAAATTAGTTAAATAGTGACTAGACTAAAGAAGAAATAAAGTTTTCCATACCTCCCTCGGAAGTCTTGGAAGTGTTAAATTGTAGCATAAAGAAATGAGCCTCAAAATAATGTTATAAGAGCTATATCATAAATTATGTTCTAATTAATACTTTGTCCAGGAAATACAAAACAAGTTCATTGAGAAATCCAAATGATTATTATTGCAACTTTCAATTTTACTTTCCCAAATTTCAATCTGTAACACATTTCATCCCATTCTTTTACTAGCTTGAAAATAGTTTTAGTTTATATTAACTAAGCTGTTTTTCTCAGCACATTCTACATCCTGACAATAGGTCTAGGTTTTCTCTGGCAATATTCTTCTAAACTCCCATCTTTGTTTAAGTAACCCATCTATCCTCTTTCAAGGAGTATAGCTATGTTTCTCTTGTGCCTTATTTGTTTTTTACGTAAGAATACTGCGTGGCAATGGGAAGCATCAGTCAGGAGTCTGTTGATGCAATAAATATGGAGAATAATTTATTACTCTTATCATTTTTATTTTTATTTGATTTGATTTGTCAATTGCTTACAAGATAATAGTATAAGTAAAAACATAGTTATGAATACATGGATACATATAAGAAAAATAAAAGAAACAATAGGACAGGGACAGTAGGCACGTTGGTGCGCTTATGCACGCCCCCTACAGACCTCTTAGGAAAGGGGTGAGGTCAATAGTAGACAGTCTAAGGTTAAAGTTTTTGGGGTTTGGGGAAGAAACCACAGAGTCAGGTAGAGTATTCCAAACATTGACTGAAGTCGTATTTCCTGCAATCAAGTTTGGTGCGGTTAACCTTGAGTTTGTATCTTGTGTGCTCTTGTGTTGTTATGGTTGAAGCTGAAGTATTCATTGACAGGTAGGACATTGCAATGTATGATTTTATATACTATACTTAGATAGGACTGAAGGTGGCATAGTTCTAGGTTTTTTAGGTCTAGAATTTCGAGTCTGGTGGCATATGGTATTCTGCAATGAGTAGAGGAGTGGAGAACTCTTGTGAAATATTTCTGGACTTTCTCAACTGTGTTAATATCAGATATGTAATGTGGGTTCCAGACTGATGAGCTGTATTCAAGTATAGGTCTAGGAAATGTTTTGTATGCTCTAGTTAGTAATGTAATATTACCAGAGGAAAAGCTACGTAGGATTAGGTTAACAACTCTTAATGTCTTTTTGGCTATGTAGTTACAGTGGGATCTAGCACTTAGATCATTAGAGATGAGTACTCCAAGGTCCTTGACAGAGTTTAGATCATTTGCCAATATGTAAGACAGAGCATTTATTTGTTGAGATTTTTTAAGTTGCCATTTGTTTGACCATTCTGATACATCGTCGAGGTCTTTTTGAAGGGTAGCAGAATTATCTGTGGTGTTGAATAGCTTTACATCATCAGTGAAGAGAACGCAATCATTTTCATGAAGGTTTGAATGTGAGCTCTTACTAATGCTTATTCAATTCTTCTTCCAATTTTCCATATTTCCACCCTAGGCTCATTTTCAGTCTCTTAATTTCTCTCCACAACTGAGTAAGAAAAGAAGTTTTTAAACTTCAGCTTTTAGATGAACATATTTATGGCTTTAGATGAGCATAAATGTGAGTTTACAGGCAACATTTGTTATCTCCACCATTTCTACTTGCCACTAAGTAAAAGTAGGAAATAAATAAACATCATGTTTTGTTAACTCTATAAAGTACAATTTATTGGATTTATCAAGAGACAATCTTCAGAAAAAAAGTTTTAATATATAAAGAAAATGGGACAGGATGGCAGAAACTAAAGCCTTCTTAAGTGATAAATGTATTATTACCAAAATTGTAATTTAATACTGTATCATTAGGAGAAGGAATACAACTGGTGTATGCATGAAAAGTATGCACTAATTCTGTCTATAGATATTGAAAATAATGCACTTTATCTATAGATATAAATAGATATCTATTATCTATGGTGGGGAATTTTAATTGTTAAGGAGAGCAGAAGGAGCTATCATGGATATAGCTGTTATTTGTTATACATCATTCCATCCTCCGATTTTTTTTCCTACAGAATATTAATATTTAATCCCACACCACCTTAGCTCAAAATTCTGTTCTTTCATCTCTCTCTCTCTCTCTCTCTCTCTCTCTCTCTCTCTCTCTCTCTCTCCCTCCCTCCCTCCCTCCCTCCCTCCCTCCCTCCCTCCCTCTCTCCCTCCCTCCCTCTTTTCTCCCCCTCATCAGTGGTGGGATTCAAATATTTTACCACCAGTTCTGTGGGCATGGCTTGGTGGGTGTGACAGGGGAATGATACTGTAAAATCTCCAGTCAGAGGTGGTATTTGCTGGTTTTCTGAACTACTGAAAATTTCTGCTATCAGTTCTCCGGAACTGGTCAGAACCTGCTGAATACCACCTCTAACACTCATGATACGTTTGCTTTTAAAGTTGCTTTCATGAATTGATTCCTTAAAACCATATTTTTTGAACAAATTTGAAAGGAGACATGCTACTTTAATTACTAGCCATGTCTTCCGTTTTGTTTTGCTGGTCAGTGAGCAGAATAAAATATTGACTGACTTACTATGAGTAAAGTTATGTGCTCTCATGAAGAAAACAGCACCTCTGAAGGAGTTGTACAACCACCCACACCCACCCACACACTTACACAAATATATACACATTCAATGTTAAATTTATATTTATTTATAAACTGAACAAATCCATCAAGGGTAGGACAGGATAACTAGAGAAGGGCTCAAGAAAAATAGCTGTATTTCTGAAGAAGTAATGAAGTAAGGGGAAAAAATGAAACCATGGCATCCAGCCTGATATTTTATAATTATTTCATCACAATGTCTTTGAGTTGGTGCTGACACCTAGCTACTGCCTGGACTGATCCCTGCAGTTTTCTTGGCAGGATGCTTTTGCCTCTGACTTTTTCTATGTTTGAAAGAGGTGACTGGATCATATTCACTCACTGGCTTCATGCTTAAGGTAGGCTTGTAGTCTGGTGCCTTAACTACTGCACCAAACTGGTTCTCAGTTACAGCATAGAAAAGAAAAGTAGCATTCTATGAAGCTATTTCCCCAAGGTAGGATGAACTAAGCAGTAGCTCCTCATAGATTTGGATTAACACAACTATGAACGAAATCTTTCTTGTTTATTGGAATTTCAGCCATAACACAAACTGACAATGAATAAGTACTCAACATGGAACAGGCAGGGCAGAATTTATAGGCAATCACACTTCAAATTGTGTACGTTGTTTAGGCACTAACCCTATAGAATGGGATATTTGAATTATTTTCCCTACATTGCCTTGTCCTGTTCATTGGAAATTGCTGCATTTTACATTCTCTGCCTACCATGAGTGCTCATCTGTCAAGATAATTCCTATAAGTAAGCTGAAACTTGCTGTCAGAAAAGAAGTTCTGAGAGTTTTCATAAAACTCTTTAGAGATAATTTAAGTGATTTGTGTCCAGTGTCAAATGAATTAAAATTAGGGCACTATTATTAATTGTAATAACATAAATCTTTCATTTTGTTTCAAAATCTAAATGTTAATGTACTTGTGATATATTCATTAAAACATATGGCATATATTTTAATGTGATATGTCCCATTTCCTCCTCCCACAAAAAGATTCTAGCCTTTTGTAGAAATTTACTATACTCAAAATATTTTCTTTTGGATCAATACTAAAGACAAAAAAGCAACACACTAAAATTTTCACTCTCTTCAGAAAATCCAATTCAATGTATTTTTGCAAAGTCCATTGAATTCCATTCTGTTCTACTGTATTTCTATATCAATATGCAATAAAAAAGCAAAACTACAGAAAAAAAATGGCATATATTTTTCATAAAATCCACATTCATGTGCAATATTTAATTGTTTTAAAATAAGCCAGCACAATCTATATTGCATTAGAAAGTAGAGTTATGTGAATATTTGACTGAGATATTCAATTCAAAGTTTTTTTCAGTGTAATTAAATATTTAATACATTCTGGTGGAGCAGGATTCATTGATGATATACAGCATATATCTGTGATGGCGAACCTATGGCACGTGTGCCACAGGTGGGATGCAGTGCCATTTGTGTGGGCGCGTGAGCACCAGCCAAATTTACCTGCACTGTACTTGCGCATACCTCCCAGCTGATTTTTGGCCCATTGAGGCTGTTTTTGCCCCCCTGGAGTCTTGAGGAAAGCCTCTGCAGCCTCAAGAGGCCAAAAAACGGGCCATTCAGAAATACCGGAAATGCCAAAATAGACCCGTTTTCAGCCTCCCAAGGTTCCAGAGGCTTCCTTTGAGCTTCCAGGAGGGTGAAAATGGCCTCTCCCAGGCTCCAGAGGCCCTCTGGAAGCTGAAAATGGGCACTTCCGGTATTTCCAGAAGGCCTGTTTTTTGGCTTGCTGAGGCTGCAGTGGCCTCAAATGGATTGAAAATCAGCTGGGAGGCACGTGCATGCTCAATGCAGGTAAGGGGGTCAGGCGGGGGTGTTGCACACACATGCGCAGAGTGGCGGTGCACATTGCATTCTGGGTGCCAGCACTATGGCATGTGCACTATGGCATGTGCGTGCTTTCGGCACATCACAACAAAAAGGTTCGGCATCACTGGCATGCATAATCTAGAATTAATAATAAATCTTGGAGCTTCTGTAGTAACAGCCATCGTTGTTATAGCTTTTCTCATTGGATGCAGAATGATAAAATTATTGAAATGTCTATTCTTTTTTTCAATGTTGTCTTTTCATAAATATTAAAATGTGTATTTTTTTAAAAAAAATATTTGCTCCATGAATCTAGCTAGGCTATAAAAGATACTCTATTTATGCCTTTTTCATTGCAGAATGTGTAGGATAGGTCTATCTTATTTTTTCATATCTATTAATAGGTATAGAATTTTTAACATACACTTTTAAATAGAATAATAATTGGAAAAAAGTCATCCAGTAATACAAAATAACTGTGTTTGAAATTATGTGTTGATATAGATATGTCTACATCAGGGTTAGATTCAAAAATCCCAGCAACCGGTTCACTGCCCAGTTGCTGGATGGGCATGGGCATGGTGGGTGTGGCCTACCAGAACTTCTGGGAGGGTAATTTTTCACCTTCCCAAGGGTCCAGAAGCTTCCCTCAGGCCTCTGGAAGGGCAAAAACGGCCTCCCTCAAGCTCTGGAGGCCCTCTGGAAGCCGGAAACAGGCCCATTTCACAACTTCTGGTACTTCTAGTAGGGCCATTTTTTTTTTGCCTTCCCCAGGGTCCAGACACTTCTCCTCGGGCCTCTGGGAGGGCAAAAAGGGCCTCCCCCAGGCTCTGGAGGCCCTCCAGAAACCAGAAAGAGGCCTATTTCCAGACTTCCAGAAGGCCCATTTTTCCCCCTCCCAGAGCCTCCTTGTGGACCCTGTGTTAGGAATGTAAGACACCTAACAGTTGGGTTGGAAATATATAAACCAGGATAGACATTTTAATACTGTCTCTTTAAGGGAATGCTAAAATTGTAATTGGGTGTGGTTCCTCAAATGGCCATAAGATGGAGCCAGAAACCTGGTTTCCGAGAGTGTTGCTGTTTTTGGTTTCTGCATTTCCCTATTGACTGTTGCTGATCGTCATTCTTCTTGGATTTGATGTGAGTCTATTTACTGAACTGTTTATGATACTGGACTTTGATTTTGGATTATCCCTGGACTGAATACTGACTGCTTTAACCGTGTATGACTTGGACTGCTTGTTGGACTTTGCTTAACCGTTTACTGGAAGTAAAAATCTACATTTTACTATACAGTGTATCTGTGTTCTGGTTGTATGTTATTCCTCACCACTCTCACTACATCTCCCTGTGTGCGCTTATTCTCCTAATGGGGAATTACCTCAACACCCTGCATCAAAAATGGGCCACGTGGAGACTCCTGGGAGTGGTGGGGGTGGGGGGTGGGGCCATCTGGTCTTCAAATACCATTTTGGTGAACCAGATGCAAATTTAACATCCAGTTTGTCTGAACCGGTCCGAATCGGTAGAAGCCCACCCCTGGTCTATATATAATGGTTTGAAACCATTTATAGATATAATATTAATTGATCTGAATTATAATTGTCAAATTCTGTTTTCTTTATACAATTCCTTTGATGCCCAGAAAAATATATTGGACTGAAAACTCTCATATATCTCAAATAATCAAAATGAATTGAAATAGGTTGCAATCAGAAATATGTGTACTACAGGTAAATTGAATATCTGGCATAAGATTAGCACTTTATGTCAAACCTTTTGAAACATTTGCACGTGCTTGAATTCAAGGCCACCTTGCTTGCTTAAACTTCAAATCTCAACTTCAAATCTCAACAAATAAATGCTCTGTCTTACATATTGGCAAAAAAAAATCAGAAAATAAAATACAAGCTGAATAGTCAAGACCTTGTTGATGATCCAAGCTCTGTAAAGGACCTTGGAATACTCATCTCTAATGATCTAAGTGCTAGAGCCCACTGTCACTACATAGCCAAAAAGGCATTCAGAGTTCTTAACCTAATCTTATGTAGCTTTTTCTCTGGTAATATTACACTACTCACTAGAGCATGCAAAACATTTGCTGGATCAATAATCAAATACAGCTCATCAGTCTGGAACCCACATTACGTATCTGATATTACCACAGTTGAGAAAGTCCAGAAATATTTCACAAGAAGAGTTCTCCACTCCTCTACTCATTGTAAAATACCTTTTGCCATCAGACTTGAAATTCTAGACCTAGAAAACCTTGAATTACGCCGTCTTCGGTCTGATCTAAGTATGGTATATAAAACCAAAGAGGAGGTGGAGTTGCACTGTATGTAAAGGACCACTATATTGCTACAGAAATGCATGAAACCAAAGATGTAAACCTCCTAGAATGCATATGGGTCAATATAAAAGAAAAAAAAAAGAATGACATGGCCATAGGTGTATATTATAGGCCACCCAATCAAGCAGAAAAAATAGATGTCCTTTTTGCCAGCCAACTAACAAACATATGCAGGAAACACACAACAATAGTAATGGGAGACTTCAATTATCCTGATATCAATTGGAAAACTAATTCTGCACTAAGTGAGAAATCAAATATGTTCCTAACCAACCTAACTGACAACTTTGTTGTCCAAAAGGTAGAGGGTGAAACTAGAGGGACAGCCATACTGGACTTAATTCTTACAAACAGAGAAGAAGTGATAGAGGGAGTTGAAACTGCAGGAACCTTGGGTGAGAATGACCATGTCATACTAGAATTCAACATAACACAAACACAAGCAACAGAACATAATGACACCAGACTCTTGGATTTTAAAAGAGCTGATTTCAATAAACTCAGAGAGAACTTGAGAAAGATTCCATGGATGAAAATCCTAAAGGGGAAAACAACTCAAGAATCTTGGGAAATTCTGAAAAGTAGGATCATAGAAGCCCAGACCAGCACAATACCACTGAGAAAGAAAAACAAGAAATCCAAGAAGAAACCAGCATGGCTACACAAAGATCTCTTTGGCAAACTGGAAGAAAAAAAGGACAAGTACAAAAAATGGAAAGAAGGACATAAAACTAAGGCAGAATATCAGCAGATAGCCAGAATCTGCAAAGACGAAGTCAGGATAGCAAAGGCTCAGAATGAACAAAGACTTGCAACAAAAGTCAAAGATAATAAAAAAAGTTTCTTCCAACATATAAATAACAAGAAAAAAATCAAGGAAACAGTTGGTTGACTAAAGAGAGAAGATGGCAAGGAAGTAACAGGCAACAGAGAGAAAGCAGAACTGCTTAACTCATTCTTTGCATCTGTCTTCACACAAAAAGAAACTATAGCTCAACCCACCAAAAACATAACTGTAAAAGACAGAACAGAAATAAAAGTCAAAATAAGCAAAAAAAAAAAATAGTAAGAGAACACCTGTCTGATCTTGATGAAAACAAATCACCGGGACCTGATGGATTACATCCCAGAGTTTTAAAGGAGCTGGCAGAGGTAATCTCAGAACCACTGCACCATATCTTTCAAAAACCCTGGAGCACTGGGGAACTACCAGAGGACTGGAAAAGAGCTGATGTGGTTCCCATCTTCAAAAAAGGAAAAAAACAGACCCAGGAAACTATAGACCAGACTTGTCCAACCCGCGGCCCACGGGCCGCATGCGGCCCAGGTCACCTCGTAATGCGGCCCAGTGCCCACCCCAACCTTCGTGCAAGAGCCAGCGAGGAGGAGGAGGAGGAGAAGCAGGCGCGAGGCGGGGCAAGGCGAGCGCCACGCCAAGCAGCAACAGAAAAGGCGGGCGCCGTCAGAGCGCCACCTCCTGCTGATGCCGCTGCCGCCACCGCTGCTGCTTCTGCCCCTGCTGCCGCCACCGCTTCTGCCCCCGCCGCCACCGCTGCTTCTGCCCCCGCTGCCGCCGCTTCTGCCCCCGCCGCTGCTTCTGCCCCTGCCGCCGCTGCTTCTGCCCCTGCCGCCGCCGCTTCTGCCCCTGCCGCCGCCGCTGCTGCTTCTGCCCCGCCGCCGCTGCTTCTGCCCCCGCCACTTCTGCCCCCGCCGCTGCTTCTGCCCCTGCCGCCACCGCTTGCCCCTGCCGCTGCCGCTGCTGCTTCTGCCCCCGCCGCCCTCGCCGCCACCGCCGCTGCTGCTTCTGCCTTCCAGTCCTGCCGCATCCAGCTGGGCCATTTGCAGGAGGAGAGGTAGGCACGAGGTGGCGAGCTTTCTTCCCCCCCCCCCGCAAAATTTGGCCGGAAAATAAACCGTGATAAACCGTGATAAAAAAACCGTGATAAAAAATAATTTTTAATAAATAATTAATAATTAATAATAAAAATAATTTGGCCGTATTTTGGCTTGAGTTTGGCCGTTAACTATGTTTTCTATGGTGTCTTTTTTTGGATGATCAGGTATCGTTACTGTTATTTTATTTTATGTGGGGCCCAAACCAAATTTTCATCTTCTAATGTGGCCCAGGGAAGGTGAAAGGTTGGACACCCCTGCTATAGACCAATCAGCCTAACATCAATACCCGGGAAGATACTGGAAAAGATAATAAAGAAACAGATCTGCCAACATCTAAAAACAAGTAAAGTAATAACTAGCAGTCAGCACAGGTTTGTTAAAAACAGATCATGCCAAACCAATCTTATTTCATTCTTCAACACAGTGACTAAACTAGTAGACCAGCGAAATACTGTGGACATAATATATTTAGATTTCAGCAAGGCATTCGATAAAGTAGACCACAACCTACTTCTTAGTAAGCTAGAAAAAAGTGGAATAGATAGCACCACCACTAGATGGACTCGCAACTGGCTGACAAACCATACTCAACGAGTAGTCCTTAATGGGTCTAAGTCTACATGGAGGGAAGTAAGCAGTGGGGTGCCACAAGGTTCCGTCTTAAGCCCAGTACTCTACAATATCTTTATCAACGACTTAGATGAGAGAATAGAAGGGGAACTTACCAAATTTGCAGATGATACTAAGCTGGCAGAAAAAACTAACACCCAAGAAGATAGGCTCAAGATACAGATAGATCTTGATAGACTAGAACACTGGGCCATATCTAACAAAATGAAATTCAATGTAGAGAAAAGTAAAGTCCTACACATAGGCAAAAAAACCCAAAAGTACACATCTAGACTGGGTGAAACCAGGCTTAATAGCAGTAACTGTGAGAGAGATCTTGGAGCCTTAGTGGACAACCAGCTAAATATGAGCCAGCAGTGTGCAGCAGCCACCAAAAAAGCTAATGCAATCCCAAGTTGTATTAACAAAGGGATACAGTCAAGATCAAAGGAAGTACTAATACCACTCTATAAAGCCTTAGTAAGACCCCACCTAGAGTACTGCATGCACATTATAAAAAAAGATGTTGAGACTCTAGAAAAAGTACAGAGAAGAGCAACCAGGATGATTAGGGGACTGGAGGCTAAAACATACAACGAACAGTTGCAGGAACTGGGCTTGGCTAGTCTAGTAAAGAGAAGGACCAGGGGAGACATGATAGCGGTCTTCCAATATTTGAGGGGCTGCCACAGGGAGGAAGGGGTCAAGCTATTTTCTAAAGCACCTGTAGGCCAGACAAGGAATAATGGATGGAAACTGAACAAGGACAGATTTAACCTGGAAATAAGGAGAAACTTTCTGACAGTGAGAACAATCAACCAATGGAACAGCTTGCCCTCAGAAGTTGTGGGAGCGCCATTACTTGAGACTTTCAAGAAGAGATTGGAGTGCCATTTGTCAGAAATGGTGTAGGTTCTTCCTCTTGGGTGGGGGGTTGGACTAGATGACCTACAAGGCCCCTTCCAACTCTGATTATCTGTATCTGTATCTCACCATACATTGCAATTACTTACCTGTCAATGAATACTTCAGCTTCAACCATAACAACACAAGAGCACATAATAGATACAAACTCAAGGTTAACCGCACCAAACTTGATTGCAGGAAATACGACTTCAGCAACAGAGTGGTCAATGTCTGGAACACTCTACCCGACTATGTGGTTTTTTTCCCCAAACCCCAAGAACTTTAACCTTAGACTGTCTACTATTGACCTCACCCCTTTCCTAAGAGGTCTGTAGGGGGCGTGCATAAGCGCACCAACGTGCCTACCGTCCCTGTCCTATTGTTTCTTTTATTTTTCTTATATGTACCCATTTCATGTATTCATAACTATGTATATACTTATACCTATTAGCTTATAAGTGATTGACAAATCAAAATAAATAAATAAAAAAAACTAGTGTCACAGATCACAAATATTTGCATCGTGAAACTTGATGGGGTCACTTTGTTTAGATACACAGAGGAAAGGCTTTCCAAGAGTTGGTGGATTTTAACTTGGCCTCTCTATAAGCATCTCCCACTCTGCTCCTTAGAAAGATGACACCAATCTCAGTTTAATCAACATGTTAATTTTAAGTAATATGCAGTACCTTATTTGAAATCTTTTATTCCTCCTTCATCTCCCTTTTCATTTCTTGTTATTCAGTTCTATCTGCTGTTGATTTTTTTTTTGCTTTGATTTTCTAGTCCTATTCTTTTATTTATACAATATAAATGTTTATATGTTCAAACATTGACTGCATAAATAAAAAACTACACAAATGTATTGTTACTGAAACAAATATGTTTAAAGGAATAACTTTAATAATTTTTAAATATTAAACAGTAAAAATTGACATGGATTCAGTCAGAAATCAATGAATGTACTGATAAAAGGCATCTAAAATATGAACCAACATTTCCAACATTTTATATGCCATGTCATACTGTACTTGCAAATATTTGAATCCTTTGGATGATGATCATGCAGCTGTCCTCATTTACCATCTATTAGCTGACCTCACAGTGATTCCCATATTAATCTATGTTTTATCAAAACTGAAAAGAGCATACATAATAAATATTTTTTCTTTTCTTTGATCTCCTGCCTATAGTCTTTTTTTCCTTTGGTTTTTGTGTGTAATATTTCTTACTGAAAAGAGGCTGAAGTATATTCAAAAGTAGAGAAAACTACCTGACATTTTAATATGTAAAGATTAAAAATGAATACAAAATAATATAGAGTAAAGAAGAAAATAATAATTAAGGAGCTAAAACTGAAAGAAAGAAAACATAAAAGAATAACAGATAAGAAAGAAAAAAACATACAAAGAAGTGGCTTCCAATCTTCTCAACAGCAGTTATAAGTACAGTTATAAATTCACTTTTTCCCTAAAATTACATCTTGACTCTCTTCTGTTTATAATTTTATTTAAACAACAAAACCACAAATCGTACGATTTTTTTAAAATGCAAAAATCCATAAAGGACTTCCAGTCAACAATAAAAGTATATATTGTTCTTTCTCTAATCAAGCAAGTCAATTTGGCCACTTCAACAAGTTCTAACATCTTCATCAACCATTCATTCATTGTAGGTATTGCTAAATGTTTATGTCTACACTAATTATGCTGTGATTATCATATACAAAAACGAAGTTCAAATTGTTTGTCCATCAGTTCCAAGAGGAAGAGGTCTGGTTTCCTTTGTATACTTTGTATTTCCTTTGTATATATTTCCTTACGTAGAAATGGGAGCATTTTCCAATTTCCTACCAGCTTCCCCATTAAGAGGTTTTTTTTTTTTTTTTTTGCAAAAGGGTGGCAGGGAACATCAGAAATCTTCCTTCCTTCCTTCCTTCCTTCCTTCCTTCCTTCCTTCCTTCCTTCCTTCCTTCCTTCCTTCCTTCCTTCCTTCCTTCCTTCCTTCCTTCCTTCCTTTTCAGATTTTAGATGTATGTTAGCCCATTTGAAGTACCTTGTTTCAAAAATTGTTGCCCTATGATGCACTGCTTTCTCCAGATAAAGATGATAGAAATAAGAGTCTTTGTGATATATCGATTAGTCTTTTAAATCCTCTGAATCCTTTTATGTATTTGAATCCAGCATTTTGCATGCATACCAGAGATGATAAAAAATATCCTTGTTAAATTTTAGAAAGCTGATTGTGAGAATCCACTCTGAAATACACGATTCAAAACAACTTTTTTTAAAACAATTCTTGATTCTTTCCCTAGGAAATAGTTTCTCTTGTTCTGGCAAAATTTCTTCAGTGAAAATTAACCGTCACAAAATTTTGATAAAGACCAAAAATAAAACATGCAGATTATAATTTCCTAGTTTATCAGTACTTCAACATGTAGAGGCATCAGCAGATATAGAAATCAGCATATTTGTAGATTTGAAGCAATGACAATTTCTCCCTGGTTATATCTTTGTTGAATCAAACGCAGATATTAAGTGTCTGGTATAGGTCTAGGACCAAAAAACTAATGTGGAAAGGGAACCTCATGAGGACAGTGGTGACACCCAAGCAGGAAAAGCCCAAAGGGAACATCAGGCCAGCCATAAAACAAACTTGCATAGGAAAAGAGATTTAATAAAAGGTATTGAAAGAAGCCCCCTAGACAAAAGCCAAGTAATTAAGAAAGTTAGGGAAACAAGAAAAAGAAATCCCTTACAAACAACAGGTCATGCCAAATCAACAAAACAAATAGACAAAAGACACAAAATAAATTCCATAGCAGACAGGAGATTGCCACAAAACAAATATAAGAAAACATTAGGATGAAACTGATAATCCAATCAAACCACCCCGCAGAGTTTACCCTCGGGCGGAAATTAAGACAACCCCTGACAGGATTTAAAACATTAAGAAATACAAACACATGCACTCACACACAAAAGGAGAAAAAAGTATAAAAATCAGGGGTTTATTATACAAAGGCAGCTAGCCCCAGGAACGCAGACTTCTTGCTATCTCTCGCCTTCCTGAAAAATAAAAAGAACCAGCTTCCAAGCAGTTGCCTGTATCCTTGCACTAGAGTTCTCCCAGCAGGAAAATCGAACCCTCAGAAGAAAGGCATTTTGCCAGCCTTTCAACACTAACTATCACAGAGTCCTTTTACTCTGTAATATTGACTCTAGTTTACCAGCCATTATCTGATTAATTCAGGTAATGGCTCATATTAATTCAGTATTTATTGAAACCTCATATTAACTCAGTATTTATTTAAAAAGATAAAGTCTATTCTGAGCCTTGTTCTATATCATTGTTGTGTAATGACACATTGATGTACATATAATAAACTGACACACATAATTAAATAAAAAAGACCAACATGGTGATCAAATCTTTTTACTCCATAGCAATCTCATCAGAGCAAAATCATCTTCCTCCCCTTCTTTCAACAAAGGACAGGCACTTGGAAATATGTGTTGAATTATATATAAATAGAAGAGGGGATCTGTCATTGGGAAAATCTTTTGGGTCTTCTGAATGCTTCTCTATACACATAGACAAAAATGCTTCGAGCAGACAATCTGGAAAAAATATGATTTACCATCCATTTACTCAAATGGATGCATCTGAAGCTAGTAAATAACTACATTTTTCTGTTAAAGATCCTGTCCTGGTTTGTAAAGCTGTCACCAGTTATAGTTGGTTGATAGCACTCGGGAAATGACCACTCACAACACAACAAGAATGCAAATGAAATTGCTTTGACTGTGGGGAGCCTGGGGAGCTTGCTAAACATTTTACACAGCAGCCACATCCTGTCACTTTTCTCAACAGCCAGAAAAACTTGCTGTGTTATATAGATCGCATGCTGTCCGTTTTTTCAGAGCCCTAATACTGGATATTCATAGGCAAAACTTTTCTTAAGGTCAGGCAGCTGCTTCCCAATCCCTCTTCATTATGCAGATTCTTTCACATTGTTTTTGTTGCCTCAGAGGAAAAAAACAGAGTGCACATTATTATAAGCATCACCATTAGCATGATCATAATTATTAGGTTAAATAAAATCATGAGTTTTACAAGCTTTCAAGAATGTTCAGAAGTATGAACATGTACAATAAATTAAGAGCAGATTTCTAAACCATATAGAGTAAATACTCTTCTCTCCTAATGACATACTATGTATATGAAGGAAATGAGAATAGAAATAGCATGGTTACTACTCTCTCTCTCTGTGTCTCTGTTAACCAGATACTGTATTCCATCTAATCTCCAGAAGAATAATGAAAACTATTTGCAAATCATTCAATCAATCAGAATTAGAGTAGAGCTGGAAGGGACCTTGGGATCTTCTAGTCCAGCTCCCTGCTTAAGCAAGAGACCCTATATCCATGTTGGCGAACCTATGGCATGCGTGCCGAAAGTGGCACGCAGAGTCACTTCTGCCAGCATGCAAGAGGTCTCCAGGAAGAGCTCCACTCTTGTGTGTGCGCACTGCTGCCCAACAGCTGATTGTCAGGTATCTGATGTGCATGCATGGGTGTGTGTGGAAGACACATGTGCATGCGCAGAGATACACAGCATGCATGGAGGGTTGTGCGCACATGCACAGCCGCACAGCAAACACAGGGGGATTGCGCACACATGTGCAGGGAGTGGGAGGGAAGCACACATTGCCTTCTGGGAGCTGGTGCGCGAGTGCATGTGCATGCGTGCAATGTTCGGCACAGGAGCCGAAAAAGGTTAGCTACCACTGCCCTATACCATTTCAGACAAGTGACTGTCTGACAGTCTCTTCTTAAAAACCTTCAGTGATGGAGCACCCACGATTTCTGGAGGCCAGCTGTTCCACTGGTTAATTATTCTCACTGTCAGAAAATTTCTCTTTAATTCCAGGTTGCTTCTCTCCTTGATTAGTTTCCATCCATTGTTTCTTGTCCTGCCCTCTGGTGCTTTGGAAAATAAATTGACCCCCTCCTCTTTGTGGCAACCTCTCAAATACTGGAATACTGCTATCATGTCCCCGCTAGTCCTTCTTTTCTCTAGATAGCCAAACCCAAACCATGCAACCTTTCTTCATATGTTTTAGTCTCCAGACCTTTAATCATCTTAGTTGTTCTTCTTTGCACTTTTTCCAAAGTCTCAACATCTTTTTTGTAATGTGGTGACCAAAACTGGATGCAATATTCCTGTTGTGGCCTTTCTAAGGCTTTATAAAGTGCTACTAATATGTCACATGAAGTATTACCAAAGTATCAATATCACCAAAGTATCTGGTATCTCCTTCTAGTTCTTTCATGTGGATATTGAATACAAAACAAAATAGCTTTTAGTGTGAAATTACAGATAAATGATGATGGCATTTATCACCATCTTCTGTACACATTTTCAGGAAGCATAGCAATCACCTGAACGGAGCACCAAAAATTTGTCAGCAAAGAAGTCTGGGAGAAGTTGTTACTGAAAACTTCTCTGGACTTTTTTTTTTGTCATATTCCATGATGGTGGGTTTTAAAATGTGCAGGGAGCGTGTTTTGCCTCAAAAAAGATTAAAGAATCACTTTCTACCTACATTTTGGAAAACAACAAGTAAACATAAAGTAAAATGTAATATAACTCAAAAACTGTTATTTGCCACTGAATACCATGGCATGAACCTAAGGAGCTCTGAAGATTTCAATAAGATGGCACTGGAACTGTCTGCATTCCACCAGTAACCAGTTGTTCACACCAGTGGTGGGATTCAATTTTTTTTACTACTGGTACTGTGGGCGTGGCTTGGTGGGCATGGCAGGGGAAGGATACTGTAAAATCTCCAGTCAGGTGGTATTTGCCAGTTCTCTGAACTACTCAAAATTTCCACTACCGGTTCTCCAAAACTGATCAGAACCTGTTGAATACCACTTCTGGTTTACATCTACTTTAGCCTGTAATACTCACTGGTTTCTTTTCCCAGCTGTATCTCTCTACATAAAGAAAATCACTGATTAATGATTGATGATTAATGTTACATTATATTATAACACAGTAGGTGTTAATGATGGAGAAAAATAAATATTTGTGGAATGGAATGCAAAATACTTTAGATTTTTACAGCAGTCAAAATATGGAAATGGATCAGTGCGTGAGAAAACTCAAAAATCAATTTTAAATGATCCATGAATTTTCTCCTCCACTAAAGCTCACTTCAGCAGTAAATTGAAACTGTAAATATACTGCAGAAGTCTCATTAACATTGCTTTGTCACTTGTTAGGATAGAACAAGTGATAAATATTGCTAATTCATCTCTCTTTGATTAGTGGACTGCATAAATAAATAGAATGAAGTGATCAAAGACTAAATTAATTCCGGCAATATATCAACATTCTGAACTCTCAAATAATATAGAGCAACTTTCCATATTGATCGTAGATCACTTTGTTAGTTAATGTCTCATAATAAATTTGGATGAAACAGCCCAATCGTTTGATGCCAAGTAGTCAATTTTATTACAACTCTGTATGGCCAGATTCTTTCTGCAAAGTGACTTGTTTTGAATCTGTTCTCAATAACTGCCTAGGATAAGATATCAAATATATTTCTGTGAAAGACCTGTGATAATTGTGTGCTACTTTTTGCCTGAGGTACCAATCTATTTTAACTGCTTCTTGTAAAAATTCTGCTAAATTCAGTTTGGAATTCTATGTCCAGAAACCTTTGCTTAAGCTTTACCATAGCTTGTTCATTAGTAAATGTCCCTGTAGTTCCAAGGTAATATCCACAGTTTAATATAAATAATTTGTTAATACATTCATATATTATATTTATTATTTTTGACTGGACATAGATGACAAACAATGGCCTGATTCATGGATTAAGTCATGGATTAAGAAGAGTTTGGCAACTCAAAATCAGAAAGACATTATGACAGTTTTTAATGTCCTCCAATTAATAATGAAATTGTTTGGATTGGTGCTTATCCATCCGGGTCTCTCTTTTTTCTTATTTTTTTTACTAATTTATATGGTTGTCCAATACAAAAATGAAATTTTATATGCCTATTATCAGGTTTAAAATTACAAATATATCAAACAGAGAAGAAGAAAAAGAACACAAAAACAAGTGCCTGTGGGCACTCACCTTCCTACCTGTCCCTTAAAGAGGAGCTGTCAAAATATCCAATGCCTTGGGGAAAACCAGGTCCTCGGTGCCTTAAAAGAGCAGCAGGTCAGGAATATATCCTTCTCACCAGGGCACTGAACCAAGAAGGCACTCCTCATTCCCATCAGATGAAAGTCAGTACCCATTTTATATTGATGGAGAAACTTATATATACAAAGTGAAGTTTAGACATAATTGACTATAGATGATTCAGTTTACTTTAATCCTATCAGCCCATTATTAGCATGTTCTATGTCAGATATCTGTATTACAAATGACTAGTTTGGTTGAAAGAAGAGAACACAGTCAAATAAACTAAATTTAGTCAAGTCATCTAAACTGACTCAAGATTTTCTTCTTTACCATCAATTGCTTAAGGCAGATTTGTATGCTTCCTTTATAGAGTACAAGTATCTCTTGAATCAATATCTAGGGAAAACCCTTTGGCATCAATTCATACCCTCCTCAATGTATCATTACCTCCTTGCCCACATATGCATTTTATATAAGAATACCAGACTAATATTAAGGTACCATTTTATATAAACAATTTAGATAGAATAAACTACCCAAATGCTATTCAGTTTTCACATCTATTTGATAATGAGGTATTTAACCAAAAGAATGCTATCTTCTACAGTTAATCCAGTAAGCCAAAGGCAATTTGATTATGCACCATCAAATCATTATTTGAATCCTAGTGATCACATAGATTTTCCCCATGATCACCTATCTCTATCCTATTTTTGCAAGTCTTTCAATGATGTACTCATAGCCACGTAACTGAATTCATCCACCTTGCTACAGATCGTCCTTGTTTTCTCTTTCCTTAACTTTTCCCAGTAGAGCCTTCTCCAGAGAGCTGTGTCTTCTCATGTGATAATTTGAGCTTGGTTATTTGTTTCTTGAGAGAAAACTCTGGGGTGATTACTTCAATGATCCATTAGTTTGTTTTTTTGGCTGTCTACAACTTTAGGTTTATCTATGTATAAATCACCATTAGAACTGAAAGAACAATGAACAATGTGCCATACTTTTAAAGAGATCACTTACTCTGTATCAGCTTTTACAAAATTAAGGCTATAGACTTACCAGTGGTAGTTGCTGTTTTAATGACCTGGAATATTGATGGGCATGGCATAAAACAGTTGACATGTTTCAAATATTTACGCTACTTATTCCAATGTACAGGGAAGCAAAATGTTCATCCTACTGATATCGAACTAAACATCTGAAGAATCTCATTGGTTAGCACTTATTTCTTTCTAGGTATTATTTGCCAGCATTTCTAAAATTATTTGAGAGTATGGCTACTATGGCTACTTATGGGACCAAATAAGCTCATGCACTGTATTTACTAAATAAATTTGTTTCGGATTGCTTGATGCAATCCTAATAGGTACTTTGCATAAAAGCAGAGACTCATCAGTCAGAGATGAGATTATAGATAAGAACCTTCACTCATTGGCTAAACAAACATGTTTACTACTACTATCAGCCACTTTTACCTCTGTTTAGAAAGTCAGATCCCAACAAAAGTACTAACAGCTAGGATGCCACCAGCCTGGTGTACCTTGACAAATGATTGATAAAGCTTTGTTGGCTGTTGGGGAGAGAGGGGGAATCACTGACCTGAAAGGAGTGCTGGTATAGAATTGCAGAAACAAACAACTTGCCCTTACCCAATATTTTCCTTAGTAATTTTTTTAGTCAGCGCAATTGCCTGACTAAGGCAAGAGGATTTTTCTAAGGGTTTTAAATATTTCTCAGCCCTAGATGTTTATAGTTCTACTAATACTTAAAAAGAAAAACAACCTTATTCATTCTTCCATGATTGACAATAATCTTCTACTGCATCTTAGGTAGGCTAATACAGCAGCAATGGACAACCAAGCACATAAATGTGCAGTAGTGCAGGTCATTTCTTTCTACAACAATGATGAGTTCTATAAATCTGAGACGTTATGCTATTCTACCCATCTGGGCTTGTTGAGTAGGTCTGTCTGTTACCATGTGATAAGATTGTTTATCCTGTATTTTGTAAAGACAGGCCTGAAAAAAATATCGGTATAGAGGCCAAATCAAAGTAAAAAAAAAGAAAGAATAAAACCTCATAGGACCAAACACTTGATGCAATAAACTTCAATTTAGCAAACAAAAATATACACAGCTAATGAGATTTGGCTTCAAAACCCATTGCACTGAATTATAGTCAATATTATAGAACAAATTTCTTCTGCCATAACTCCATTTGTTTCATTTTTTATACATAAAGATTTCATAAGCTTCTTTTTAATGAATCTTCAACTGGCTCAATGAAAGCAATGTTCCAGCTGGATGAAAATCTGCAAATCTGTTTAACCAGAAACAAGCAGTACAAAACAAAATCTGCAACCTACTGCCTTATTCAACAAGATTTTAGCATAAGAAAGGATAAATGCTTAGGATTTTGAATGCAAGGAATATACCATAATTGAAGGGAGACTATGGTACTTGATGGAATTCAGAGGTTTCATGAATTTCTTAAAAAAGAAAACTACATGTTAGTTACATACATGGGTACCTGTAGTTGCAAAATAATTCATTCGATTTCTTTACTATTCCAGATTTTCCTTCTTTGTCTTCCAATGACCTTACTTCTTAGGCATTGTTTGCATGAACTAAATATTAACAATAATATCTTCTTCAAAGCCCTTTTTTGAACCTTTGCTGTCTGCTTGCAGGTTTTTATAAGCCTTTCCTTTTTATTTCTTTCCTCCCCCTTTCCAGCAAGATTTCAGTTTTGTGATCTGGCTTCCCCTTTTTTAATAGTTCCCAACACTGATCGTCTGTGAAATGAATTTTAGCTCTGCTGCTATTACTGTGGTTTTAAAGGTCTTCCAGACTAGATAAATTTGACACTTTGCTTTCTTTTTCTGTTTTTTTTTTACCAGTGCTCTTATTCTGAAGACAAGTTTTTATTGGATTCTCCAGACAAAATTAATTTATATATAAATTATATAGTGAGGTAGCTACTGTTTCCAATCAGTTCAATATCTCTAGCCTAGAATGTTAGGATTAATTTGATAGCCATCTACCTTCTGGTCAGCTCCAACTGTTCTTGGAAAAGGATCTTTTTGGAAAAGATATTTTACACTGTGCTAGCCAATTTACAGTAATGAGATTTGTGAAAGAGTGGCATGCATCTTCCTTGTAGTTCTCTGAATCCATATTGCAACCTGACAATTATGAGCTAAGTACCCTTTAATAACAGAACCATAATTCAGGGATACATCATTTTCATGTCCAATTAAGAGACAGCATATAATGATAAAATTCTGTGTTTAAAAGGCACTAAATATTACATCCTGAGGTAAAACCAACAGCAGAACTTGTATCAATAAGAGAAGATAACAGTAAATATTGGGATGGATGCTCTTGTTGTTCAGCTGTTTAATCACTACCAACTTTCCATGACCCAATGGGCATTAGTTTACCTGAATTGTCTCTCAGTAGCTGCTTCTGTAAGTTTTCATAAGATTCTATTCTATTCCAGGGGTGGGATTCTATCTGGTCAGATTGGTTCTATAGAACTGGTTGTTATGATTCTGCGTAGTTTGGAGAACTGGAAAATCACACCACTGGCTGGCCCCACCTCTCCCCTCCCTGCCCAGTTACTCCTTACCTTGCATGTGCACCATCCAACTTGCCTGTATTGTGCCTTCGCCTAATTTTTGATAAGTTGCTATTTTCCCTTTTTTCCCCGACGATCAGCTGTTCTGAAGATCAGCTGTGCCAGGTGATTTAGATTAGCTAGAAAGGTTGGATTTCTTGCTTTCTAGCTAATCTAAATCACTGTTGTACTGCTTTGCCTTCACCCAGGAGGCTTCAGTGAGGCCCAATCAGGGGTGGTATTCAGGGAGTTGGTGGAGGGCAGAAGTGGCCTGAGAGCAGAGCTGAACCTTCCTTAGGACTGAAGCTTCTATTTTTCAGTGCAGACTCAGGTAGCCAATTGCAGAAAGGTAGATCTGTGAGTGAATCTGTGATTCTGTGAGCAACTCAATCTGCCTGCCTGATTGCCTGATTGTGGGTAAAAGTTGCTCCTTTTTATAAAAAATTCAATATTTACATAAATATTTACAATATTTACATACAAGCCATTCCCAGCCAATCATATGACCACCAAGCAATGCCCAGTCAGCTAGCCACGTCCACGCAGTTACATGACCACCAAGCCACACCTACAAATTAGGCCATGCCCACAGAACCGGTTGTTAAGAAATGTGAATCCCACCCCTGTTCTATTCTATTGTCCAAAGTCAAGTATGGTTATTCATTAAATTAGCCCAAATGTTTTCACATTTCTGCACAATCCTACAAAAGAAAACTCCACTGCTTTAAATAACCCATTCATTAAAGTCAATGCAACTCTTAATGCAATTGTATTTGTTTCAGCTGTGAAAAATTGTGGGGAAAAAGGTTTATTGCCTCACAGACAAGTGGTATACAACTCCTTAAATATTTCTTCCAAATAATTTTCAGGATAGGCACAGCTGTAATAGGCATTTATATTATGATCTACAAACTGCATACCCTTGTAGATACCTGAAAGGGCATAGCAGAATGGCTGGGAGAAGAACATCATTATTGGCCGTATGTATTGCACTATCAATGTAAACTGATTTTGTGAATTGGATGAATGCATGACATTTACCTATTATTGGGAAAGAGCTTCTTCTATTCCATTACCAAATGACTTCCTCATTACCCAAACAATTAATGTGGGAATTAATATTTATTAGAAGTTCATATTATCCACACATTAGTGGAATGAAGGCCAGAAATGGGCCTCCTGGAAAGTCCCCAGAGCCCGGGGAGGGCAAAAAATCGACTTCCCGGAAGTTCTGGAAGGCCTCCAGAGAGCCTCCGGAGCCCAGGGAGCACATTTTTGCCCTCCCGTAGGCTCAAGGAAAGCTTCCAGAGCCCATGGAGGGCAAAAAAACAGGCTTTCCGGAAGTTCCAGAAGGCCTCCAGAGAGCCTCTGGAGCCCAGGGAGGCTATTTTCGCCCTCCAAGAGGCTCGAGGAAAACCTCCAGAGCCCAGGGAGGGTGAAAATTCTCTCCCCAGTGGCCTGTTTTCATTCCCAGGCTAGGTGGTTCAGGAGGCAGGCAAGGCCACATCCACCATGGCTATACCCCCCAGCAATCAGGTAGAGAACTAGTTGCTAAATTTTTTGAGGTCCACCCCTAAATAAAAGTATGGGCAAAACTAAGCTTGACTTGATCGACAGAATCAATTTGAACCAAAGCTTTTGCATTCTTAAAAAAATATATGAACAATTATTTACTGACAGAATTCAAATGTTATTTTATTAAAAGTTATGAGTGCCCAGTTGGCACTTCTATAGGAACAAGAATTTAAAAGCATTCAAGGTGACAATTGAAAGTTTCCACTCAGGATGCTGTATTTGACATCTTGACTAGTTATTCATTTCTCAGTGTAACTGTAGCATTCAAAATAAGAGGAATGTATTAGAAAGGAAACCTATAACCTTGGTAAATCTTGAAACACATTCCAACTAACTTAGTCTTACTGAACTTCTTACTGAAAGCTTGATTTGGGACAGTCAAATGCAAATATGACTACTTGTGTTAATGGGATATTCAGATGCATTTCTGCAAAAGAGTGCAAGTAAGAAAAAAATGAAGTTTTAAATAAGAGGAGTATTACAAAATATAGAGGAGGAAGGAAAGTTATTTTATACACACATATTTCAGGTCAAGACCTGGAGAGAATCTCTTGCTAGCTGCTAAAATGGAAAAGCTGCATATATTGCTTTTAGTTGGTAAAATTATTAATAACCTTGAGCTATTTATTATTTATTGTAAGGCTAATTATTGCCCAGAAATGTTTGAATAAAAAAAATCTGTTTTATTTAAACTAATATCTGAATGTTTGCATCTTCCTGAAGTGCTTAGTCTCATTCGAGACAATGACGACATACAGACAGGAGGTTGTACAACTTGCCTCGTGGTGTAACCAGAACAATCTGGAACTGAACACACACAAAACCATAGAAATGGTGGTATACTTTAGAAGAAACCCTCCCATACTACCACCTCTTACAATACTAGACAACACAGTATCAACAGTAAAGACCTTCAAATTTCTAGGTGCTATCATATCACAAGACCTAAAATGGACACCTAACATCATCAAAAAAGCACAGCAAACAATGTTCTTTCTGCACCAACTCAGAAAGCTCAAACTGCCAAGAAGCTGCTGATACAGTTCTACAGAGGAATTATTGAGTCTATCATCTGCACCTCTATAACTGTCTGGTTTGGTTCTGCAACCCAACAGGACAGACACAGATTTCAGAGGATAATTAGGACTGCAGAAAAAACAATTACTACCAACCTCCCTTCCATCGAGGACCTGTATACGGTATAAATCAAAAAGAGGGCTGTGAAAATATTTACAGACCCTTCACATCCCGGACATAAACTGTTTCAACTCCTTCCCTCAAAACGATGCTATAGAGCACTGCACATCAGAACAACTAGACACAAGAACAGTTTTTTCCCAAATGCCATCACTCTGCTAAACAAATAATTCCCTCAACACTGTCCAACTATTTACAAAATATGCACTACTTTAAAATATCAATATTCCAGGGCAGGCTTCTATATATTTCTGTGAACACATGACATTTTGCATGTTATCCATAATTTATCAACAATGTGGATAAGCCCAAATGTTGCATCTATACTATTGATAACATGCATATACACATACATAAAAGTGGTCTCCCTTCCCTCACCTTTTTGATATTGCTCATTTTTTGTTTTCCTTTAGGTTCAGTGGGTCTTGTCTGTCTTCAGTGATCATAGATGATTGCTACTTGAGAAAAATACCCGAAGGCTATATTCTTACATTAAAACTGGCAGATATTGGTCTCTGCAAATCTTACAAGTTCCTCATGCAGTGAATTTCAGTCATTCTGCCTTGCTTGTCTCATCATTGAAGTTGGAATTTGGAAAACTAAAGTAGCAGCTTGCTTTCTACAAAAGAAATGTAAGTTCCTGTATGAATATGTATTAGTAAGAATACCAACCGCACGGGCTATTTAACTAAGAATTAATTCAAGTGGTGTTTTCTTATGAGGTCATGGTATCCAATTATGGGGCAGCCTCAGTAACTGTTGCATGTTCTGTTCAAGTACATCTACAGTCTGATAAAATGCTCTATGGTTAACATTATACTCCTTTTCAGGTTATGAGAATTCTATGAAGAAATGCTGTTTTATTATTTTAATGGGGCATAAATAAATGCTAATGTACAATGGGTGACCAGCAGCTGTAAGGAAAAAGCATGTAAGCGGGAAAGCACAATTCAGAAACTCACTTTTTTATTTTCAGGTAAAGAACAAAAACTTCTATTTGAATCTCTGGAAAGTACTGTGGTAGGGTGGGTTAGGATTAAGTTATGAGATTGAGAACAATGAACACTTAATGGTTTTCACATCCCATTTAAAGGATTTTATTCCCAAGAAGGAAAAAAAGTGGATCATATTTATTTATTTATTTATTTGATTTGTCAATTGTTTACAAGATAATAAGTACAAGTGTATACATAGTTGTGAATATATGAAATGGGTACATATAAGAAAAATAAAAGAATAAGAGAAACAATAGGACAGGGACGGTAGGCACGTTGGTGCGCTTATGCACGCCCCTACAGACCTCTTAGGAAAGGGGTGAGGTCAATAGTAGACAGTCTAAGGTTAAAGTTTTTGGGGTTTGGGGAAGAGACTACAGAGTCGGGTAGAGTATTCCAGACATTGACCACTCTATTGCTGAAGTCGTATTTCCTGCAATCAAGTTTGGTGCGGTTTACTTTGAGTTTGTATCTGTTGTGTGCTCTTGTGTTGTTATGGTTAAAGCTGAAGTATTCATTGACAGGTAGGACATTGCAATGTACTGCCCTGTGGGACTCTTTGAGAGAAATACTGAGGCAAGTCAAATGCAATATTGCATGTTAATTCTCCTGACTGCCAGCAGTTCGATTCTCACCGGCTCAAGGTTGACTCAGTCTTCCATCCTTTCAAAGTCAGTAAAATGAGAACTCAGATTGTTGGGGGCAATATGCTGACTTTGTAAAGCAGTCAGAGCCCTGTAAAGCAGTACATCAGTCTAGGTGCTTTTGCTATTGCCAAATACAATAATTTTTATGTATTTATTTACTTATGCACATGTTGATATAACTCATACTCTATAAGTTCTGGAGGGATCTTTTTGTCTCATCGGTTGAACAGTTCCCAAATGTGCATTTGTTTGCTTGCTTGCTTTTTAATATTGTAGCTCATTTATATATTTTCCCTGATGTTTTTTTTATAAAAGTTTTATTTAAGTTTTCACAAAACATATAAATACAAATACATGAGAACAGCGTGTCCCCGGGTTATCACTTCTCCATACAGACATAAACTCAATACATATTTATCTTATACATTCTAATCCATGTCTTATAACTATTTTCACAATTTTTTCAATAGCTTTTCCCTTTCTTTACTTCCTATAGCCTTATTTTAAATTATCTCATTCCTATCTTAATTCAATTACATATCTTTTTCTAATTTTAAAAATCTTTCTAATCAACGTTTTTATACTTTCGTCTGTCCTGTTTACAATTTCATATTATCTTTTCTCATAAAAGAAATTTTCCCCTGTAATTACTAGACTGGAGTGTAACACCTTTGTATCTTTTTTCAAATCTTGTTTAAAAATTTAAGTTACACCTTTACAGTTATAACATTAATTTTTTAACCTCTATTTTAACACATACTTAGTTTCAATCGAATTCTGCTTGGTACATTCCCTTAAAAATACACACTAAATTCTTAAAAGAAAAAAGTATATATGTATATATCTGTGTATATACTGTATGTATAACAATAGTAAATGGAATAATTATTCTATTCAAGTACAGCTCTGCCATTAATATTAATAACAATCTTTTACATTTCTATTTCTTTTAACAAACATTACCTAGTAATATCAGTTGTCTTTCACTTTAATCATCTATATTTCATATTTTGCTTATTACTGTCTTTAAATAAAAAACAAAACAATAGTTAACAGTAGTCAATAAAATTAGTATTCTTATTCAAATTCATCTTGTCAACTGATAAAAATCTTCCATGTTTCTTTTCAGTTTTTTTAACTTTCTTTTTAAATCATTGAGAGCCTTATTCTCTTTACAAACAAATATTCCATTACACATCAATACAATTTTTTCTATCACTTTAATCATCTAAACATATTTTCTAACCCTTTTCTATTTCTAATATAACAATGCTATCCCATGCACCCTCGCAGAATCCTTTCCTTAAGTTAAATTTTAACCATTGTCTCTGTGTCTTTTAAATAGATTTATACCTTTAATTCTTGTATGCTTTTCCTGTACCTTTATATCTTGTTTCTGTCCTTTGTAGCTTCTTTTCCTTTCCCTCTTCCCTCTCTTCTTCTCCCTCCCCTTTTTATTCCCTTTTCTATCTGATTCTCCCTTCTGTGATCCTCCCTTCTGCTTCTTCCTGATATTATGATTGCTTTTCAAATTACTCTTTTTTTTTGGTTGTTGCTTCAATGCTTAAGCTTTTAACTTCCTTTCCCCTTTCCCTTTTTTACCCCACTTAAAGTTGCTTGGTCATTAAAGATGGCTTCTTCTTTATCCCACCCATCTTATTCTGCCAGCGTTTCTTGTTGTTTTTCATAGTTCAAAATCTCAATTTCTAAAAATTGAAATATGAAGCCAAAAGATCCTCTTCCCTCTTGTGCTTCTTCTTTTTGTTCTTTAAGTCTCATTTTTAACTCTTCAATGAGTGATGCCATTTTTAAAAAATTTAAACAACCCCCAATTGATTTTATTTTGTTTCATTAGGATCCACCACCCAAAATTCCAGTTATCATCCAATAATCCAAAACTGTTTCTTGCTTCTTTTCTCACTCTCTCTTTCCAGGGGCTTTGTTATCTTGTAACAAAGTTTCAGATACAATGTATCTTTTGCAAGACTTGTTAAAATTCCACTATCGGTTTTTTAAGTTCCAGGTGGTCTCCTCCATTTTCCAGATTCCACCTTCTCATTTCCTTTTCCCCTCATCTGCTTTTTTTTAAAAAGAAAAATTTTAAATTATCCAAGAATCTTTATCCCTTTGACACTTTTCAGCTAGAAATAGCCTATTAATGTCAAAGTGGATTAGTATCAATTTCTTATTCGAATCTCTTCTTCTTAATGTTTCAGTCAATTAAAACTGTCAATATGAGAGGAAAAAAAGGCAATTCCATTTCCTTTCCCTTTCTCTTTTGCCGCTTAAGATCTTTTTTAGGAATAGTATTAGTCTTTAAAATTCAGGTTCCAGGTACCTTAAATAGATGTTCTCCATTCAACCCGGTCAGTTAAACTTTCTCCTTTAAACTTACTCCTGAACAATCTTGTCCGGTTGGATTCTTCTTTGAGGTGGCCATTTCTGAGCACCGCTGTAACCGCCTTTGGGAAAGGGAGTAATGGCCAGCCAAGGAGGAGAGATGCGGCTCTCCTCAACTGCACTGATGGCTCCCCCTTCTTCATCACCTCTATGGGGTGGCTTCAGCCCTGAATCCGAGCGGCTCAGGGCACTCCAGAGGCGAGCACGAATCAAAACCGTGCACGATCGCGGATTTCGGTCGGTCGCCGAAGAAGCCCGAACCAGAAGTCCCTGATATTTGGGGGAAAAAAGTCCTGTACTTGATTGAATATTTAGAAAAAATTACACTCTGTCATTATTAGTTGCTTGAACTGTCTAAAGCAATTATTGTCATCATAAGTAGTTTGACACCTTGTCTCACCATACATCTAGGACCACCAGATGAATTGAATCAATTACAAAGAGATGAATAGACCATTCGAAAACATGAAGGGCAAGATTGGGGATGGATCATTTTGGAGTTATGGTCTCGAGGAAGGATCATCAACTTAATAACAATAATATTTTTTACTACATGTTTTCTCACATCATTCTTATACGTTCTCTACAATTCTTCATTTGAATTATTTTGTTATTATTGACTCTTCTCCCCACAAAGATTTTTTACTTTCATATTTGTCTCAGCCAGTCCACACATTAAATATACTTTGGTCTATTACAATAAAACTGATTTTTTAAACATCAATATTATATTTCAAGAGGATAATATCATAACCACACATCATTTCCTTATCATTCAAATGATCTTTCAGATCCTGAATTTGTTGAAATCACCCATTCACATATTTTAAAAAATGGAATAAACTGTTTCCACTAAGTTTATATTTCACAGTAGAGTATGGTGCTTAAAAGTGAAAGACTTAGCTACCTTCTCAGTGAATATACTTCTACTGAATTCAATTTTTAAAGAAAGATAAGATGGCCCTCATCTTATTCATCAAGTGTAAAGAAGAGGGTGGAAATTTCTTGTGACCATCTAAAAGGAAATTTAATACATAACTAAATTGAAGGTGTCTTTGCAGGCATTTCATGTGGTGGTTGAAACCCCGCTCTTTGGGGACTGTTGGAGAACTGTTTGGAGAGCCACTCTGGTGTTTTTTTTTTCAAGAAGAACATCTATAAGTCACAATTTCTTTGTCTCTTTCTGAACTTCAAGAAAAATACAGATAAACTTGTCACACTTGCCAATCATATTAGCAGGCACTTCAGCTAAGTTCATACAAGCTCAGTTGTGGTGATTTCAGCCCCCCTGTGTTTTTCTCACATTAGGAAATCAACCGTATCTAACTTCTGGAAAGCTACACAAATAAGCTATAGTCACATTCCTCTGGAATCAATGGTACATAGCTTTTATATTAAAATGCGCAGTGGCTCCACCACAGAATATTTCTATTAATGTTCTGAAATACAGCTATATGCCAATTTCAAAGCACTCCTTTGTTATAATGTGCACTCCTAAAATTCCTCTTTCAAAAAGGTTATACCATTCATGTATTTCAGTTTAAGGGCAGATGAAACTCTTCAAAAGGAATTACATTCACAAATCCTCTACTTTCATAAAATGAATGAAACAGCTGTCAGAAATTTAAGTAACGGGAATGGCGCTAATGTTGGTGATTGTGTTTGTTATTTGTTTTGCTTCATTCTTTGGATGAAAATCTTCGGGTTTTTTTTTTAATCTGGCAGTCAGATAAATATAGAGAGCACTGAGAAACCTGTTAAATCGCAGGTGTGAACCTTAAGTGAATGCATGATGTGTGTTAATTTGATTCAGTCACTTCCATTTCAATTCAGCTTCCTTTTAAGGAGAAAATGATATTTAAAGCAAGCTCTCTCTCTTACGAAGTGTTATCTTTCCAATTAAACATTGTGAAATGTACTTATTTCATTTAGAGCCACTATTTATTAGACAACCTCACAAAGTTTTAAAGTCACTAACTAATTTACATGTGAAAAACTGTGAAGTACATTTTTTTAAAAATGTTATGAATTCTAATGATTGGTCTTCTTTTTCCATTCTTTTTCTCTAGCCCCATCCCCAATTCCCAAATGTGGAATCTGTGGGCTGAAGAGACATTGCTAATTCATCCTTTATTCAATCTCTACAGAAATTTAAAACATCTTTCAATGTTGTTTAATAGAAAAAGGTTGTACCTTTGCTGTTGGCATGGCATCATCCAGCTTAGGATGCCTAATTGACTCAGTGTGGAAAGTTGTCATAAAATAAGTAAAAATAAAAATTGTCATGCATTAGCTGAATTTAATTAATGTTTAGAGTACTTTAGTATGAGAAGAGTAATGACATGCCAAAGAGTGGAGTTTAACTAATGCAAATGTTAGTGTCCATGAAGTAACTGATGGAAAAGAAATTGTACATATGCTGGATAACTGTGATTGGAGAAAACTCTGAACAAGGATGGAGCTAGCCTATGCAGCATCTGGGCAGTTTGTTTAACATATGCATAGAAATTATCTCCAGTGCCCATCAATTGTGTAAGGCTTTAAAGGTATACTATAGAGCAGTGGTCCCCAACCTTTTTTGTGCCAGGGACCAGTTTCACAGAAACACTTTTTCAAGGACCGGGGAGTCTGAGTTTGGTGGTTTGCTTGCAGACGTTTCATTATCTGACTAGGTAACATCTGATGTTGTTACCTAGTCGGGTAATAAAACATCTGCCAGCAAACCACCAAGTTCAGGGAACGCCAATGCCTCCTCATTGCAACCCTGAGCGACAGATAGTCCCTGCAGGACGGCTGAGAAGCCTCGCCTCTCGGCCCTGCCTTCATCAGCCCCATCCCTCAGGTATCTCCTCCCTCCCTCAGCCTCATCCCTCAGGTGTCTGCCTCGTTCCTCTCTCAGTCGCTCTCTCGCTCCTCCACCAGCCCAGGAAGAAACTGCTTCAAAGAAGCGCCCGTTCACCCCACCCGCCGCCCACGGTTCAATCCAGTGCTCCGTTCTGCCTGCCTGCCTTTGTTTCTGGTGGTTTCAGAGCGCAGCTTCTCCGCGCCCGTTCACCCCGCCCCACCCCGCCGCCCATGGTTCAATCCAGTGCTCCGTTCTGCCTGCCTGCCTGCCTGCCTTGGTTTCTGGTAGTTTCGGAGCAGCTTCGGCTGAGTAAAAGAGGCGAATAGTTATTATTCTCAGCCGAAGCTGCTCTGAAACTACCAGAAACCAGGCAGGCAGGCAGGCAGAACGGAGCACTGGATTGAAGCTGGATTGATTGGCGGCGGGGTGGGGGTGAACGGGTGCTTCGGGAAGCTGCGCCGACAGGAAAAGCCACCCTGCTGGCTCCTTTGAAGCAGTTTCTTCCTGGGCTGGTGGAGGAGCGCGAGAGCGACTGAGAGAGGAACGAGGCGGGAGCCGAAGCCGCTGAGCCAGAGAGCAGGACAGGCTTCGGTTGCTTCCTCCCTCCCCTTCTTTCATTTGTGTCCTTGATCCCTGATCCCAGCAGCATTCACCGAAGGCGAAGAAAGCCGCCATTTTTTTTTTTTTTTTTTTCTTTGCGGCCCGGTACAGAGTGATCCACGGACCGGGATCGGTCCGCGGCCCGGTGGTTGGGGACCCCTGCTATAGAGGCATACTTCCAAAGGGAAAAATAACAAGAGGGAATATAGAAACTACATGATTATTATTTTTTTGTACATTTTCCTGTAAAGATATTTAATAGCATTCTGCTCTACAGGATACAATTAATAAAAATGAAATGAACAACAGTTTGGAAATGCAGTATGGTTTTCTATCAAGCAATGATGCACAGAGTCTATTTTTGCTCTGTAGCAGGTCATTTAGAAATGTTTGAATTGGAAAAAGAAAGATCTTCTACCTATGTTTATTTAGATAAAGCATGTTATGAAATAAGAAGGTTGAATTAGAGAATATTTTGTGTGAATATGCAATTGTTGGGTGTTTGCTGAATGCTGGAAAAGCAACATATGATGGGAATAAACTATAAATAAAAGAATGGTTCAGCAATTAGCAAAGTTAAGACAAAAATATATGATATTGACTTAGTTATTTAAAGCATTTCCAAATTTACAGCACATGCTAAATAGATTGTATGATGTAATGAGGAATAAAAATCTGAAAAATAATATTTGGAAGACCAAGATAATTTCATTTGATAAGAAAAATTGAATGAATAACTGCAAGCTATAATGAACATTTCAATGCAGGAGAACTTTAAGGTCCCCATCTCTAACTTTAACTGATTATGTCAGATAAGCTAGAGAAATAGATTTCTTTCATTGGTAACGTTTGACTAGAAGGACAGGTATACTTACCAAATTTAAGACTCTAAACTCTGAACAACTTTGAGATATTAATACTGTATGCTTATGTTTTTTTCAACATGTTAACTGTCATATATCAGCAAAACTTTAGCAGATATAACTAAAGAGAATTGTCACCATTTTAGTCATTGTTAATGTTAGATCAGTTTCATACCTCATTTATAATTGCAATTTCATCATTCTAGAATACTCTATTAAATATTCTAGTCTACAAGGTAGAAATCTCTACTTCCAATATAATTTTTAGAAGACTTGGAAATAAGTTTATGTTCCAGCAGGAAGAGGTTACAATACATTTCCCCATTTTGCCTTTATTTTGATATTCTCCTTACTATGCAATTTAAATTCTAATAACTATCATCCAGAATAGCTATAACTGTGGGCAGCATACAGCCCATTAATCACATTCTAGGAAGTTGAAATAGAAACCATATTTCCATTTGGTAAAGTATATAATCTGCCGTTACACACCATTAAAAAATATGCAAATAAAAGCTGGATATAATGTCTTTCTTTTTTTAAAAAAAAAAACCACTATACATTCTTCTTTGCCACACATCACATAAATGGTATTGTACTCAATTTAAAAAATTGCTTCATGTTTATCTCTATTATATTAAAATTTTATTAGCTTTTTCCTGAAAAATTGAAGGCAACATCATTTAATTAAATTTCTAAGAGATTCAGCTTCCAAAACTTCAAATCAAAACAACCATTTTGAAAATGAGTGTGCTCCCACCCAGCTTCATGACTTTTTTGTCTTAGTCCAGGGGTATCAAACTTATGTCATCACAGCAGCATCATGTGACATATCAGGACTTTTCCCCCCTTCGCTATACTGGGCATGGGAGTGGCCAGCACGTGATGCATCCAGCCCCTGGGCTGGGAGTTTGACAGCCCTGTCTTAGTCCCTCATGAGAATTGTGGAAAATGCTGTAATGCTTTGCTATATTAACTGAAGACACATGCATACATGATACACACACACACACACACACCACTCAAATAAAATAGAATTCAGAATGTATTCTGAATTAGACTATTTCAGGCCTGCTTATCTGAGAGCTATCCAATTTTGCTCCTCCTTTATTTAAAATCTATAGGCAAATGACAAACAGCTTCATCAGGGTATTATCAAGCACCCTTTCTTGTTTGTCCAGCATCTGAGAATGCTTCTTATTATTTAAGAAAAGGTGACATCAAGAAAGGCAAATAAAAGAACATTAAGAAGCTTTGTGCCTTTGGACATTTTTTCAAGGTTTTTCTGTATTCCATTTCTATTTCCTGACAGCTCCAATACATTAAGGTAGCAGTCATGGTAAAGTTCAAGTATGTCACAGCAGGGCTTTATACCAAGATACATTTGAAGGGTTGAGAGAAAGAGAGAAGAAAAAACCTGTCAAACTTGAGCAAACATACCATGTAGCAAAGAATAAAAGCTGGTGATTTCACCTTAGCTCTTTTATTGGAAAGTATTCCAAGCAGGTTAGTTGCTTTCCAATTAGCTGCATGAGAAAACCTTATTACCAAATTTCTTGGCAAATTCTTACAGCCCTAACCAGATGCAAAGTCACCAGTATATATTGATGTAGGATTGTATTCTATATTTCAGCAGGAGGGGAAAAAAGATCGATGCATAATCATGTAAAAGGAAAATGACGCTGAATTAAATGAACCCTCATCTGTTTTCATACCCATTTTAGCTTATCTAAGATTATATTCTGCTTTTAAAGTTAAATTACTGGGGGAATGAATCTAATGTTCATGCTACAAAAATATAAAATTACAAGCTACAATATTGTAATGTTAGAACAGAAAATAATTTTAATAATATTGAAATAGGAGTCATTTCTAGGACAACTATCTACCCTGTAACTAACTACTGAACAAGGATCCATATAGTGCTGAAGAATGAACTAATGAACCATTAAAAACACATGTAATGTTTTTGTTTAAATGAGACTATAATTATGGGTTGTGTTTGGTGCCATTAATTATGAGACGCTAGAGTTCTGCAATTACTCAGGATAGGCCCTGGAGGATTCAAAAGGTAGTAGGCACAGGGTTTTACATCCATGTGTAGAGCTGCCTCTAAAGAAATGTATATATTATATAGGAATAGAAGCCATCCCTGTCTCACTTCAACAAACTAATACATGTACTATGTGAAGGATTCTAAACATGCTCGGAATTGGCAAATTGTCTTTATCGGGAAAGATTGCATGGGAAAATGGCCTGGATGCACATTTCCACTTCTCTCTTCAAACATCTATATTTTATTTTGAATCTTCAAAATAATATTTCAAATTAATATACAGTACATTTACACTATATTTTTCTAGTGTTTAAACAATTTAAACATAGCTAACATTTGCAATGCTAGGTTCTGTAAATCCAAAACAAAACAGATATGTATCAGAAAAAGACAGAAACAAATATGTATTAGAAGATAGAAGCCAAGTATTTTCAGCAAGCATATATTGTCAAACAAATATGAAAAGTAGATCTGAAAATAAGGTTTTGTATTTTTTGTAGATTCATCATCTTCAATATGTTTTTCTCTCCTCTTGTCCATTTGCTATTCTATGTTTCCTTTGAATCTCATGCAGCCTACTTTCCCTTGACCTATGTCATTACTTTTGATTACATCATTCCCAGCACTACTGACTCTTTTCCTTGACCCCAATATTCTACTACCCGAGCCATGAAATTAATATGAATGCCAAGAAATATACAAATATTTCTAGCACAATTTTAAACTTAGAGGTTTGTGACAGTAGTCATACATATATTTGACAGTATACCCTTGGGTTTCTCAACCTTGATAATTTCAAGCTGTGTAGACTTCAATTTCCAGAATTCTGCAGCACTGGCTAGGGAATTCTGGGAGTTGATATCCATGCATCTGAAAATTGTCAAGGTTGAAAAGTATGGATATACATAAAGGGTCTGCAAAGTTTCAAGGGTTGTTCCCTCAAAAGATGGATTAAAGCTCTCTTTCAAAATGCCTTAATAAAGAGGAGAAGCATTTTTCAAGGCAGCTAGTTAACAAAGATATTCGCAACCCAATCAAAGTTAGTAGTAATTAGAAAAATAATATTTTAATTTCAGTAATGAAGTGGAAATACTGTGTGTGCATATATCTTTGTAAAGGGATTACTGAGCTAATGTTATGAAACACAAGATTCACTGAGGCATTATGGTTTAAGTATTACACCTGGATTGGGGAGAACTAGATTAAAATCTATCTCCAGTCATAAAAATATTTACTGATTTGGGGGCAAACTTATTATCTCAATCCAATTTATCTTAGAAGGGGGATAAAACAAAGGAAGATTTTTATTCAAACTGATGTGAGTGTTTGATATATGGATGCAACTTGTAGATGCAACAAATGAACAAATATTCATTTTTCTTATCAACTGACTACCATGCTATATTTGAAAATATGTTATATTTATAATAATGCCAAGGTAAAGGGCTGACTATAAGACAATTGTAGTAAGAAGAGTTCCTTTAATACAGTGGTCTCCTATCTTTGCAGTTTGGTGGCCCAGCTGGGGGTAGGGGAGAGGGGAACTGGGGTCTGAAAGCAGCAGCCCCGCACATCGATGCACACATAGAGCTTCACTCACACAGGAGAGAAGCCTTTGAGGTGGGTATCATGCTGCTTCAGGCTTCCCTGCACTAAAAGCAGGTTGGGGATCCCTGCTTTAATAAATGTTAATGGAAGCCTACCAGTCTCTATTTTCTCTGAGTTCTAAGATGTTTGGATGTGACTATTCCGCAGATAGAAGAATTCCACTATTAGTACAAGATACATGGGTAAAAGTGGTAACTGAACCTTTTCCAGATTGATAGAAATTAACATTTTTGTTTACAGAGCTCTTCGGAAAATTATTTCACAGGTACTGTTACAGCATCTGGATACTATTAGGGTCTGGATGATAAGGTTTAATAAACAGGTTTAATCTTAACCCTAAGCAAGATCTCTGATGGATGGGCCATAACCAGGGATTTTTCTATCTTCAGTTCTCAATAGGAATGCACATTTCTATCTAGAACTGATACAAATTTGGGGATCCTTCTGAATTCCAAGCTTTGGATGGAAGACAAGT
>NC_142014.1:43746402-43768399 GCF_049901735.1 Notechis scutatus
TGGGTTAGAAATACAGCTCTTTTTTGCTGGCTGTTGCACCTTTCAAGTTGTTGGTCTCCAGAAACATCTGGAACCTATCCATGTACGACTCCCAGTCTTCGGTTTCTGGGTCGAATGGGCGGGTGAGTGCGGCACCGCTGGCCATGTTGCCGTTGATAGTGCGTGTTCGACCATGTGCTCTGTTGGTTGCTCTGTAGATCAGTAAGCTCTTCGGTCTCCGCATCCCACCTTCGTCGCCAGTGTTAAGTTTGGAGAATAATGGAGACCAGACATCTGACCAGTGACTTCAACTCTTTAATAACAGTAGATAGAACAGAACAGAGCAAGGCTATGGGCAGCAGTAACCCTTTTATAGGGTTGGCTGCTACCCTATTAACCAATAATATGTGCAACAAGTTCAACTAATACCCAATAAGAAGTGTCCTAATATTGGCCAATCAGGGACTTGTTATGGACCAATCCTTGTTCGTTGTTTAAGGACCAATCAGGTGTGCAGGCTTTCAAAACCCGCTTTGCATTTGGGCTTAGTTACTTTTTATTGATTCACAACACCTGTCTTCTGGAATGCATCAACATTGTGCAATCTAATAAAACTCATGAAGAATATGTAATATTTCAAGAGAAAACAGTTCAAACTGGCATATAAAAGCCAAAAACAAATATCAGCTATAGGAAAAGGTTCTAGAAATGCCTCTGATTCTAAGATTTCAAATCGCACTAAACAGAATTGCAAGACAATTAGTAAATCTGCAAGCAAACACTGTGAAATCAAGAGAGAAGCCAACTAGATTAAAAATAGGAAGCTAGGAGTCCAAACAGTAGACAGTCCAAAAGGGATTCAGAGGAAGCTGGAGTTATTGGTTTCCCATTCTAAATGTAATCTGAATGCTGTAGTGATTTTTTTTAACTAGAACAAAATCTCATAACAGTGTTTGCTAGAAAATTGAATGAATGTAATACTCAGAACAATCGGCCCATTGCAAATTTGACTTTTGACAATGGTTATTGAAGGTCACTGACCTCTGTGGCCCTTCTCTGAGAACAAAAACCTATCACAGCATGCATGGGGAACAGCATGAAAATATAATTAAACAGGAGAGAAATCACTCGACTCATTTTACTAATGTCAGTACCAATAAAATAAAATGTAGTGCTTTTTAAAAAATTCTTGCTTGGCAATCGTACAAAACAATGACATAGCTGCTATACTGTACATCACAGAGGAAAATTGTTGGATGAGAGAGAATATAATTGCATATAGGTGCTACTAATACATAATGAAGTTGGAAATTCAGTTTTTAGAGAAAGAAAATAACACTAGTTATTTTCCTCTATTAGTAAATCTTAGATCAAAGGGACAGAACCCAAGGACTACAGTCACAAAGGCTGTGGCTGGATCTATGTGACTCTCTTAAATGTTACCAGAATACGACAGCAGAAGTACAGAAGTACATTGTAAACCCTGAAATGAAGAAACAGAACACTATGCAGGAGACATTTTACTTATAAAGGCTTAAACATTTCAAAACAAGAGAAATACTTTTTAATTCATGTTTCTGATTCTAAATAAAGTGATAGAATATTTTATGAAATCAATTTGGAAAAAAGACAATGTTACATTTTATTCATGGTTCCATTTATGTTCTTCATCATGTGCTGTCATTTCCTATGTATTTTCTTTCTAAAGTAAGTCATATTTGACATAGAAAGCTGAGTCTACTGCCTTAGATCAGTGGTCCCCAACCTTTTTTGTACCAGGGACCAGTTTCAAGCAGAAACACTTTTTCAAGGACCGGCGGGGGGAGGGAGATTCTATTTTCCATTCCCAAAACTTTATGTTTACCCTACAACTAGCATTAAAGACTCCTGACTGCAGTCTCTCTAGTTCTAGGTCTTGCCCAGCTGTGTAGCTACAAAATTTCATGCAGATGTTTCTCTTATCTCTGTTTGGTGAAAACAGGAATTGAATGAGGAGCATTTAGTCAGTGTGTTTCCCCTAGGAAGCTCCTGTAGTCCTTGTTTAGGGATCATTCAGAGCTACGATGGACCTCTAACATCCAGCCCAGGAAGAAACTGCTTCAAAAAGCCAGGGGGTGGCTTTTCCTGTCACCGCAGCTCCTCCCAGCGCCCGTTCACCCCCACCCCCACCCCACCCGCCAGCGCGCGGTTCAATCCAGTGCTCCGTTCTGCCTGCCTGCCTGCCTGCGTTTCTGGTTGTTTCGAGAGCAGCTTCGGCTGATAAAAAGAGGCGAATAGTTATTATTCTCAGGCGAAGCTGCTCGAAACAAAGCGAAGGCAGGCAGGTAGGCAGAACGGAGCACTGGATTGAACCTGGATTGATTGGCGGTGGGGTGGGGGTGAGCGGGCACTTCAGGGAGCTGCGCCGACAGGCAAAGCCACCCTGCTGGCTCCTTTGAAGCAGTTTCTTCCTGGGCTGGTGGAAGAGCGAGAGAGCGACTGAGAGAGGAACGAGGCGGGAGGAAACCGAAGCCGCTGAGCCAGAGAGTAGGACAGGCTTTGGTTGCTTCCTCCTCCCCTTCTTTCATTTGTGTCCTTGATCCCTGATCCCAGCAGCATTCACCGAAGGCGAAGAAAGCCGCCATTTTTTTATTCTTTTTTTCTTTGCGGCCCGGTACAGAGTGCTCCATGGACCGGTACCAGTCCGCGGCCCGGTGGTTGGGGACCCCTGCCTTAGATGACACCAATAAAGCTATACTTAATAAAATTCCAAAGGAAACATTTAAAACATACTAAATAAAATATTTATGTTGTTAAACAATTCTGATATAAAAGTCAGCTACTACTGCAGGTTTGATACAACATAATTCAGAATGTTTACCATCAGGTATAATGGTAACTCCCAGTACATCAGCAAAAACTTCATTTTGTCCCTGATACTCAACTTCACACAGATGATCTCACATCCAACCACCTGCAGAATAATGCATCATTAGATTCTTAATATTAATGCATCAGATCTTCAAGGTTGTCCAGATCCAAAAACAGTTCCACAAGAAGTAAACATTACTGAAACTATATTAACAGAATCTTGCAAGTCAGATTGTGTTTTTCCTCCTTTCCATCTTATATACCTGAGTCCCTTCCTAATACTAGTTCCTCTCCAGGGTTCAGGAAATGCTTCTATCCCTTTGGCTATACACTGCTCAAAAAAATAAAGGGAACACTTAAACAACACAATGTAACTCCAAGTCAATCACATTTCTGTGAAATCAAACTGTCCACTGAGGTAGCAACACTGACTGACAATCAATTTCACATGCTGTTGTGCAAATGGAATAGACAACAGATGAGATGAGATCCTCAGACCCCTTGTGAGACCATATGCTGGTGCGGTTGGTCCTGGGTTCTTCCTAATGCAAGACAATGCTAGACCTCATGTGGCTGGAATGTGTCAGCAGTTCCTGCAAGACGAAGGCATTGATGCTATGGACTGGCCTGCCCGTTCCCAGACCTGAATCCAATTGAGCACATCTGGGACATCATGTCTTGCTCCATCCATCCATCAATTGCACCAGAGACTGTCCAGGAGTTGGAGGATGCTTTAGTCCAGGTGTGGGAGGAAATCCCTCAGGAGACCATCTGCCACCTCATCAGGAGTATGCCCAGGCATTGTAGGGAGGTCATACAGGCACGTGGAGGCCACACACACTACTGAGCCTCATTTTGACTTGTTTTAAGAACATTACATCAAAGTTGGATCAGCCTGTAGTGTTTTCTTCCACTTTAATTTTGAGTGTAACTCCAAATCCAGACCTCCATGGGTTGCTAAATTTGATTTCCATTGATAATTTTGTGTGATTTTGTTGTCAGCACATTCAACTATGTAATGAACAAAGTATTTAATAAGAATATTTCATTCATTCAGATTTAGAATGTCTTATTTTTGTGTTCCCTTTATTTTTTTTGAGCAGTGTAGTAATACAGTTGTGTGCTACTACTGTACCATAACGTTATTTGTTTCTACAGTAGAGAACAAAAGTTTAGCACAAAAGAAGGATGAACTTTTATGTCTCTATTAAACCTAATTTTACTAAAATCCAAGCATACTATCAAACCTGTTAACATTTTTATAATTTTAAAAAAGATCCAAACACATTTTAAACTGTTCAGTTGGATCAGACTGTCCCTCAGATATGTGTTTTAATATGGTCAGTTTCTCAATACTTATTACAACTGTAGAAACTGTACATCTTATACCGTGTCTATTCCAATTTGCTGCTTGCCATTTGGACATGTTGGTATATGATGAAAGCTGGCATCTATCACAGGTTGGAAAAAACAACCATAAATATTCTGGCTAATAAAATGGCTACAGTTTTTCTTTTTCTTCCCCACCCCAACTTAACAGCTAATTTTTTTTTTTTTTTGGGGGGGGGGGGATATTTAAGAATAAACCTGTCCAAATATAAGCATAAGCTCTAGTTTAGTTCTGCATCTTCTGTCAACCCCCATTTTTGAGTCCTTCCAGTCCACCTTTAGATCATATCACCAGGTAGCACTTTTTTTTTATAGTAATAAGGAACAAAGCAGATTATACAACTGTGGCGTTGCTGTATCTATTTTACCTATTAGCTCCTTTTCATCCCCACCAAAAATATAAAAGGGCAAAACTGCAATTGCCCTCAAATGTGGGCTTTTTAAAAGAATACCTTGAGAATCCTGTATATTTTTATTTCCTGAATACTATTACTAGCGTCACCCTTACAGTTTCTACAGAATCTGCAAATATTTGGATAATCAAGTGCCATCCAGAGATAGATAAATGTACAGCAGAGCTGGTAGAGGATTGTTTAGCCACATGCAGGAATAAGGAAGAAGTGATTGGCCATTAGCAAAGAACCAATGAAAATAGAGATTGATAAGAAAGAGCAGAGTTAGGAATATAAGAAGAACACTAACTTAGAAGAACTCATTAGTTTAAAAAAGGCAATAAGGAGCAAATATATACCAGGTTAAAAAGCAGAAGACCATGAGTTCGATTCCTTTTTTGAGAACAAAAGATGGCTGGGTGACTTTGACCCAGTCATTCTGTCTCAGTCCAGCTCACTTCACAGGGTTGTTGTTGTGGGGAAAGTAGGTGGAGGAAGGAATACTAGGTATATTTGCTATCATGAGTTATAGACAAAAATAACAAAGACAGGATTAAAAAAATGTGGTGATGTGAGGAAAAGGTATGTACAGTATATGGCAAGATTGATCTTATGACCTGAACCTTTATTGGCTATTAACATCCAAAATGCACCTAAGATAAAAGGAAGGGTAAATGGAAGAAATATATTTGATGTGACAGATACAGGTAGCCCTCTAACACTAGTGTACTGTCATCAGGTTAGAAATTTCTCAGAATAGGTAAACAAATTCTCACATATCTTTTGTGGAATGATATAGATAATATCTGGTTAGAAATCAAAGGAATCATGAAAGATATTACTATAGGGATTGTATCACAACCAGTATCTCTGAGGGAGAAAAGTGGTTCAAAAATATGAAATCAAAATTGTTTTGTGATGTGATGAGCAAAAATTTTGCACTATGTCTTCAGTTAGGATACAGGCAGAGGGACCTAAGTAGAGAAGCAAACTTATCAGGTGTTAGTAACATTAATAAAGGCAATAAGGAGTAAATATATACCAGGTTAAAAAACAGAAGATTTAAGAAGACTTAAATAATAGAGTGAATAAAAGAAAGCATAAAAGAAAGGAATTAGTGTAAAACCAGAAAGCTGATTACCAGTGGAAACATGGCTCTTGGAGCAGGGTAGAGTTTAAGAATCTTCTATATTTGTCCAGATGAAGAAATCCAGATAAATTAAATGACTGCAGTTCAACTGAGGAACTGGTTTCAGAAGTGAAAAAGAAGTCAGAACCAAATCACAACACAACAAAAGCCATTCTACTGTAAGGTTTGAATAGACCCCCACCCCAACTTTCAAGACTGATTTTGAGGAAGGTGTCTATGGCAGACTGAGCTACCTTCATAGACATGGGATGGTGTAATGTTCTCAAGGTAGTTTTTTTTACTCTATGTGTCAAAATCAGTCTCAGTGACACAGAAGTACAGAGAAGCTTTGTGTCTAACTAAAACACCTGGATATAGATTAGCCTTGTAAGTGAAACTATATAAAAAGGCAGAAGTGTTAAACAATGTACTGGAAGTTGTTGAACAGGGCTGGAATTCTGTTTCAATACTATACACTCAGCTTTGGTATTCTACCAGTTCGTCCCGGTTCTGCTGAGCGGGTAGTGGTAACGAGCAGCGGAGACTGAACCAGTTTTCTCCGCTGCTCTGCTGTTGGGCCAACCTGCCTGCCCGGGCTCCCATACTCACCTTTATCCTCTGCCTTTGAAGCACAGCTGCTTTGCACGACATAGCAGAGTGCCGCATGGCAGCTGCTGAAGCAACCGGGAGAGTGCAGGTTTGCACAAGGTGAGTTGGAACATCTCTGCTCCTGTGCAAATGCCTCTGCGCCTGCACAAAGTGTGCATTTGGCATGCACGTGCATGCAAAGTGTGTGCATGTGCACAAAGCACACCCACCAAGCCATGCTCACTGAATCAGTGGTAAAAGTTTTTGAATCCCACCACTGTATACACTGGAGTTACTGTATATATGAACAAGCAGGTGGAGAATGAATCTGCAACTGAAGAGCCAACAGAAGAAAATGGGATCTGAGGATAGATCTGTTGAGCAGATTGATTGGTGGAAAGAACTGTAGCTTTTGAAGCACGTATCAGATATCTGCAAAGATAATTTGACAAGTTCTGAATCCAAAAAGGAAATAATTATTTTTCCTGCTTTCTGTCTACTTCCCTAGTTTAAAAATTAGCACAGAAGTGAAAGTACTAAAAGAAGCTGCCTGAGTTAGGAACAAGAGTGAAAAAGATAAATCACTATAAAAACAGAATTGAAAAAGTCCATCTAGAATGGTATGTACATAGTTATTAAGCTATGTGTGATGGAAATACATACAAATTATTTCCATAAGTGCACTGCAACAATAAGAAAAATTCCTGTTCTTTTCCTACACTGTATTACTTTAGCTCAGCAAAGTTAAGTCAAAATTTCTGTTGAATTTCAAGGCAATGAGCATCCAACATGAGTACTAAAAGTTTTCTTCCAAGGCAGTATAACAAATAGCACAGTAACATAAAATGAGACAGCAATAAATCATATACAGGAATACTGTGGTATATAATAGAGTCCAAGTAAGCAATCAAAGAGTATTAACAAAAGAGGCCAGGATAAAAAAAAAAGTCATGCTCCTTCCTTCCTTCCTTCCTTCCTTCCTTCCTCCCTCCCTCCTTCCCTCCCTCCCCCCTCCCTCCCTCCCTCCCTCCCTCCCTCCCTCCTTCCTTCCTTCCTTCCTTCCTTCCTTCCTTCCTTCCTTCCTTCCTTCCTTCCTTCCTTCCTTCCTTCCTTCCTTCCTTCCTTCCTTCCTTCCTTCCTTCTACCTCTAAGGAAACCTTAGAGAGAAAATGGGTGGACCACTTCAATGTCAGCACCCAGTAGTTAAATCAGCATTGAAATTCCATCCAATTGAGATTTCAGATTTTCTTATGGAGATCCTGAACCATCATTAAGCAGGCCTGGTTTTCAATGGTCTCATCTTACAGGATTTTACCAAAAACAAGGAGAATGTTAATCTGATATTGGAATGGTTTGCCTTCCTGCTAGGAATGAAACTAGTAAGTTCAAAATTGGGGATTGTCCCTATCCTATTGTTTTATTTTTCTTATATGTATCCATTTCATGTATTCATAACTATGTTTATACTTATACCTGTTATCTGATAATCGCTTGACAAAATAAAATAAATCAAGGGTAAGGAGTCTTTATATCAGGTGGCAATGAGACCATCTCTACCTTATGGGGCTTCTGTTTCTCAAGGTTAATTGTTATGAAGATGAGAAAGATAATCCTATTGACACAGGTATCTTATCAGGCACAAGGCAGAACAAAGCATAACTAAAGATAAAGGTACTTTAATGACTAAAATAAATGCTTAATTATGTGATTCAATATTGAACCATTACATGAAATATAAGATCCTGTAGAATTCTACGCAGCCACCACTATCCACATCTTTCTTGTCAGTCTTGTAAAACCATCGCTATACCTTCTAAGATAGGTAGAACAGGTTCTATTATACTGTGTAGACAGATTTAGCAGTCAACAGGGTCAGTTTGAGTGTTTGGCAGCCCACCAGAAAGATTCTCAGCTTGTGAGAGGGGAGCCAGAAGCTGAGATGTGAGCCAGAATTTTTTGCTCCCTTCCTTTGTAATGGTCTGGTCCTGCTTCTCACTGTATCTTTCAATGCCCATCAGTATCACATATAGATTTTTTCCCCCTGTACTCTTCCTTCTCCTAGGCAGTTTACAAGAAAGCAAGAATAATTATTTTTAATTGTCTTTAATAAAGTCATCGTAATAAAACCAACAAGGCTTAAAAACAAAAATGTAAACCCACTTTTTAATATGTAAAATAAAAATAACAGTACAAGACAGTTTGGTCCCAGTGTAGATTATCCTATAAATGTCTGATAGACCAGGCATATCATTAATCATCATCTAAAAAATTATAGCATATGGAATAGCCAGAAATACCTGAAGGAAAGGGTCAAATGACATGATGGAAGGATGTCAAACTTTGATAGACTAACTAGAAGGAATAATTGCTGGACCTGAACTGTCCCTAATAAATCTTGAAGACAGTTTTTGAAACTCAAATAGTTTGGAGGCCTGTATGAACATTCAGCGCTTCTGATCAATACTTTGCATTATTTCTTTACAGATAAATATAGGCTTTAATGTCTCAAATGAACTCCATTGGAATGAACAGTGCCATTTAAATATATACAGAGAGTCTGAAACATAATCAAGGACCACTGATCCTGGAACATAATCAGGGACCACTAGATTCAAGTTTCTTCAATTACAGAGACCACTGAATATGTAAAAATCTCTCTCTCTCCCCTCTTCCTCCTTCCTTCCTTCCTTCCTTCCTTCCTTCCTTCCTTCCTTCCTTCCTTCCTTCCTTCCTTCCTTCCTTCCTTCCTTCCTTCCTTCCTGTCAGCCTTGAATCCTAGTGATCACCTAGGCAAGTCCCTGCAGTTTCCTTGGCAAGATTTCAGAATTTGATTTGCTATTGCCTCGTTCCTATGGCTGATTGGTTAATGATTGGCCCAGGTTTACCCAGCTGGCTTTGTGCCTAAGGTAAAGCAGAACTCACATATTCCTAGTTTTTAGCCTGGTCTCTCCTGTTTATTCCAGTGCTAAAGATTTATCTGTATCTTGAAATAGTTATGTTACTTGGGTTATCCATCTCTTTCAGTCCAACCTATTTCACGTATTTGCTGTTGTGGGACTCTAATTTAATAAAATTTGAGTAGACTATAATGTAAACAAAACTTATTTAAATAATCCCAGCATAATTTTGAATTAAATTCAGTTAACAGGCTTTATATAGTTAATGTAAATTCCAATTGTATATATGTTATTATCAAGGTTTACAAAGCATGTATGCATTTTTAAGAAATGGCTTTGGCTTTTTATTGTTTTTGTCAGGATGTTGCAATATAAAAGCAAGTAGATACTTGAAGTATTTTTTTTCCTAAGAAGAAAAATGGTAAAAGTGCAATTCTGAATAGGGTTAACCTTCAGGAGTTACTTGATTCTGATTTTTTTTACTTTTAAAATCTATTTCAAAATCTATTCTATCATCTATCTATCTATCTATCTATCTATCTATCTATCTATCTATCTATCATCTATCTATCTATCTATCTATCTATCTATCTATCTATCTATCTATCTATCCATCCATCCATCTACCTACCTACCTACCTACCTACCTACCTACCTATTTATCATATCTGATGGCTGTGGATTCCATAATTAAATTAACTATTGTGTAAAAAAACATGTTATCATTCTTGAATTTCTTGCATTTAATTTCAATGGGTGTTCCCAGGATTTGAGGAAAATAGAATCATTTATCTTCTTTTTTTCAAATATGTACCATTCCCCACATTTCCTGCTTTCAAATTAAGCTAAAAAATACCAACCAACCATCCAAACAAACAAACAAACAAACCAGCTTTACTGGATGCTATTTTAGCTCCCTAAACATTTAGTAACCATTTATTGCATCTATTTCAGTAATTAAATAACCTTAAATAACCTTATTTAAAAGATACAATGACCATATAGTATTCTAAATGGATCCATAATATTGAATTTACTTCTTAATAGTCAATGTTGTATTGTCAAGTAAGTAAGATGAAATTACAAAGCAGAAAGTATGGGAAACAAAGAGCATTGTAATTCATACTCATACAAGATACTTAGTTAATTTTGGTATTATGCATCTAATTTCAAATACTGTTCCCCATGTGACTTTCTGTAAATGGCTTAAGTAGAGTTAGTTGACCATTTATAATTTACACTCATTTAAAGCTGGCATATTTTGATTTATGTAAAATATTTTGGGCAAGCTCACAGAGCAAATAGTTATAATCTTTCACTCTGTATCTAAAGCTCTATAAGATAGCAAATAAAAAACAAGATTCATCATACAAAATGTTATCAGAAAAGTAAAAGCTTCTTGGAGCAGAAAAATGTCAAGAAAAAGTACTATTTTAGTGATAGAAAAAATACTACTTAAAACATGTTTTGATTAAAATTAAGCTAGAATACCCATCATAGTTTCATGGCAAGTAGAAAGAGCCTGAAATTGGAAAATAATAAACATTTAGATTTTTCTCCAGCTTATATCATCCTGTAAAATTAAGAAAAAAATTGTCACTGAACTACATTTTCTTTACATTTTCTTTCTTAGAATAATGTGTGTTGAATTTTAAATAAAAACCATTCTGAGCTACTCAGTTAAAAAAATAAATCTGTTCATAAGAAGTTCTTCAGTTAGTTAAATATTTATGATGGCCTGATTCATGTTTTCAGATTGCAGGATCTAATTTAGCTTGATGTATTTCTCAAACAGATGTAGATGTATTTAAACAATGAGTTCTTTTAAATACTTCTTTTTATGTTGCAAAGTCAAAATGCCTTTTCAATTCTTGAGGGAATCTACTTCTACATGCCAATGGAATATAATGGAAGGGAAGTTCTTTTGCTTTTGCAGTTCTGTGTAAAGGAGAACTGATCAGTTGTAGAGATGAGAACTCCTGGGGTTAGGGAGAAAAGCCACAGAATGAGGAGGAAATGTTAGAAACCCCTTTCAAGCTTTCCAAGAAATACTTCTATGGAAGATTCCTGTATATCAGCCTTTCCCTAAAATATTGCTTGTTAGAACAGTCTTTTGGATCAAATGAATTAAGGTCTCACTTAAGATATAACTAATAAGCCAATCTACAAATGTGGTTATCTGCTAGATGGCTGCTTTCTAAATTTTAATTCACAAGAGACATTCCATCAATCATTCCACTGTACAGAATCAGATTGTTAGAAAGAATTGTTTCAAAGCTCTGCCAAAATGGCAATTGCCATTTCAGTTTTGGATGTGTAAGAGAGGACAATCAACTCATTTCTAAGGTTACCCTTTAGAACATTTCCAGTGAAGTTTGCTAATAGTGCCACCTGTCAGCTGCTGAAGAGGGCAGTTAAATCATCTCACCACAGGCAGCTGGCAAACTAATATATCATAAAATATAATGGGTTACTGCTTTCAGTTCTTGTGTCTCAGCCAGGAAGTAACACAATATTTGTGATCCTAGTCACAGGTCCAGAAATCATTCTTACCTTCCTCTATTTGATTGTGGCTCATGGGATTAATGAAGAATGCTTCTTGAGTCCTTTTTGTAAATCTCTCTCTTCTTCCTGAAATGCTGGTTCATCTTCTTCTTTACCTCTTGGCACTATAGATCACTTGCAGGGATGAATTAGACTCCATAATCTTTTTATTTATTTATTTAATACCTTCCTGATTATAGCAATGAAAAATCAGTATGAATGAATCATTTTTAAGCAGCTGTCAACTGGTGTTCCATCCAAGAAAGAAATACTTAGACTCCGTTAATCAGAGAAAAGATATATTTTACTGGAAATCAAGTGGTAGCAACAAAAGAATTCTGAATCTGAGAAAATGGGCGTAAATCACATATACAAAGTAATGGCAACGTTCCCACCCCCAATAGTTCAAATGGTTCTTCCAATTAAAAGTTGTGAATATCGTCATGTGGGCATTTCCAGGTGGTGATGAGGCTTCTGTCCGTTGACCTTGACATAGTTTGATAAAGGTTTGCAGCTGTGCCTAGCATAGAGAGAAAGCTAAGCAAGGAATAGAAACCTAAGCAAGAATGTACCCCCCCTCCCAGTTTATACAGTTGTGGTTTGTAACACCTCCAGCTCACTTCCCATAATTTCCCTCCTCCCCCCCATTACTTATGACAGCCGAAAGATGCAAAGCAAAGGGAGAAAATCTTGAAGGCTGACAGCAGCATCCTTGGGCAATTGATGTACTCTGAGAAGTTGTTTCTGTATTTGATTCTAGAGACAGCCAATCTTCCAGGGATTGGGACTACACAATGCATCTGAGTGGAGGACAAAAACCTCATCTCATATGACAGAACTCAACATGAGCATTGATTGAATTTTCATTTTCTTGATTTTAAGTTTAGATACCGTGTTTCTCCAACAATACGGCCTCCACCAATAGGAAGGCCCAGCATGTTTTTTGGGCATAAAATCAAATTAAGCCCCTCCCCCAAATTTAGGCCTATTTTAAAATATGCAAAATAAGGGGAAGGGCGGGAGACTTGTCGTTAGGAGCGCCCGGCGGGCCGAATTCCTCGCCACCAGCCGCTCCTAACGGGCGATCATGGCCAAGCACAGAGAGCTCCCTACTCCCACCTTTGCTGCAGACACCTTTGGCACCCGGCGCTGTTGCTTTCCCTTCTGCCCATTACGCCGCCACGTTTGGAGCTGCCGCTTCCATGTTTGGAGTGCCGTCGCCATTTGGAGCTCCAAACGCGGAAGTAGCAGCTCCAAACATGACGGCGGGCGATCTTTTTATTTTGGTCCGCGAAGTTCAAAGCGAGCAAGAGAGGAGACTGCGATGCCTCCATCCGAGATGGCAACCTCACTAGTGGATCACAACGTGGCTGGAAGCCCGAATCGGCGGGATACGATGGCGATCTTTTTGGAGTGAGAGGAAAGGGAGAGAAGAGTTGCGAGGCGTAATTTGCAGGAGGAAGTGGGTGTACCCCACGGCAGGGAGCCCAAGGAAGAAGGGCTGGTAGGCAACGGAGAGCGTCCTGTAGCTCCAGAAGCAGCCTAGAGACGTGCCCGGGAAGAAGCGCAGATGCTGCCTTGTAGTCCCCAAGCCAACTGCGTGCGCCGCCTTTAGTTATGTGCGCTCCGCGCTTTGGGCATCTCCGTGTGATCGCGACCCTGTCCTTTCCACCTGGCGCCCTTGCTGCTTTCTGGCTCTTTAGCAACCGGCTTCGTGTTTGGAGCACTGCCGCTGTTTGGAGCTCCAAACGGCGGTGGAAGCTCCAAATGCGGAAGCTCCAAACATGACGGTGGGCGATCTTTTATTTTGGTCTGCGCAAAGTTCAGAGCGAGCATGAGAGGGAGACCGCGATGCCTTGCCTCCAATTACTGTCCTCCAGTAATTGCCACACATTTCAAACAGGGGACCCAGTATACGCAAAAAACCTTATGGGGGAATTATTGTGGATACCGGCGAAGGTGACCCAGATAACCAGACCCCGTTCATACAGGATAGACACCACAGATGGTAGGAGCTGGAAGAGACACATAGACCAACTCAGATCTAGAATTACAAAGGGCGATCCAAACTGACCCACGAAAGAGGGGAGACCCCTCAAACATAACCATAGGGAGGAGGGAGACCCCTCAAGCAACAAAACACAACCAGAGAAGGGGAAGACCCTTCAAACAGACAAAACACAAGGAGAGAGGGAGGGGAGACCCTCCACAAGCAAGAAAAACAACAGAACAAACCCTGACAACTACCAACACACTACAACCACTACCAACATTAGCACTGGTTGGAAAATGCAAGCACATACCTGAGATCAGGAAAGAAGGCAGATCGGGAGACAGGAACAGGTCCAGAAGGATAGCGGAAAGCAGCCCCTGGCAAGAGTGGCTAGGCCAACTCAACTGGCCAGGAAATTCCTGGCGGGAGTGGCATGGCCAACTCAACCTTCCAGGAGGTTCCAAGAAGGACGGGAGGAACAACAGATACATCCAAACAGTCCAATGGCCAAACCATGACTGTGAAAGAGGTCCAGTCGAACCCATCAAAGCCACGCCTACTTACATGACTACATACGGTAGGCGAGGCTCAGATTGGTTGGACTGGACCATTTGGGGAGGGTGTTATGCATTAACATACTCACCTGCAATTGTCGGTCCGTGGTGGCAGGAATTTTGAAGAGCCATCACTGGCCACAGCCATGAGCAGCCCGACTATAAAAGAGCTGCTGCGGTTTCTTCAGCACGCAGTCCTAGAATGAAGTAAAGACAACTGGTTATTATGCTGGTGTCCTGAGTCTCATTCCTAGATCTAACAGAAACCAGTGAGTGTGTTAATGCAAATGAAAATAGCAAAGGAATAATAGAAGCATGGATATAATAATTTTAGTCAAAGGGAAGGGGGAATAGGTATTTACAGGATAACTAAACTATTTTTTTGGCAAAGCATTAATATAACTCATGGTAAGACCATAGAGTAATGTTGTATTTCAAATAATTACGTATTTAGCCTAAAATACGATATTCAATTTCCTTTCTCTGGAAATGAGTTGCTTGTGTATGTAGGTACATGTCAATGTATGTTAAAAGATATATCCCAGTGGCCAAATTAGATGCTAAAGTCTAACTGCTTTTGACTTCTAGTTCTGAACAAATACACTCTTAGAAAAGTGGCAGTGGAACTAATTTTAAAATAATTGTTCAAGAAAACCATTTTTAAAAATGGGTGGGAATAAACATAACAGCTGTCTAAAACTTTGTAAAGCAGTCATGGGTAGACAAGTGAAATGTTGTTTATGCTCTATACACTCTGGAATATATTTTCTAAATGCACAACCGTATAATTGTGACAATTGTCTAATTATATGAATAATAATAATTGCTAGTCAGTCAAGATCAGATTTGAAGTGAGATTCAATTTGTAACTTAACAATTAAAAGCAAACGCAATAAGATCTAGTTTAAATGGATTTGCATATTTTGATACAGGACATTCTTATTTACTTTCTTCATGCCATTCATGCTTATGTACAACATGACCTGCAAATGATGGTAGCATTATTTAAGCAAGATTCTGCTTCTTGATATACAATATCATTATCAATATACAATATCACAATTTAAGTAAATGTAATCATATTATAATGTAATCCAACTCTCTAGGAACATTTGTAGGAAGACTTCAGCATATAATTATATATATATATATTATATATATATATATATATATATATATATATATATATATATATATATATATATATATATAAAGCACCAGCCTGAAGATGGCGAGTGGGACCTCGCCAAACGTTGCCTAGATACTTTGAATCTTACGCGAGAAAACCCGAATAACCAAAGATCCACATACAAATACCATGAGAACCTCAGAAAATATATATATATATATATATATATATATATATATATATATATATATATATATATATATATATATATATATATGTTGTGATTCCGGCATCTGCTACAGGTTTTTTGAATGACAGCTCCAGCGAGGAGGACTTATATGAATCAGCAAGTTCTAACGATGAGGAGGAGATGAATGCAGTTGATTTGCAAGATCGGCTTGAACCTTCAAACTCCTCCACCCTTCAATTAGGTGGTCAGCCGGGAACGGTGATAATGAGGAACAAATGATATCTTCAGGTGAAGAAGATGATAATTTGGATGATTGCTGGGTAGATGTCAGGACAAGACGTCTCCTGACAAGGAGGAACCAACGAGGATACAGTAGGAGAGCAGACCAGCAATTAGACTAATTAGTTACTCTATAAAGGGAGAGATATGACTTTGCACTTTGTCCGGAACAAAGTGTCTATTTGCAAGGAGAACTGAAGAGCACAGTTTGGAGGATTTTGATCTGAAATATCTTGTTGGGATTTGGATTTAATTCGTTGGAACTTCTACTTATTGGAATTATTTTGTGAAGGATTTTGATCTGAAGAATCTTGTTGAGTCTTGGATTTAGTTCGTTGGAACTTTTACTTATTGGAGCTATCTGTGAAAATTCCTGTTTGCTGCCTTTCTTTACAAGGACTGTTGCTTTCAGCCTTATCTGTTTACTTTAAAAGGTGGGACATAACATTTTCCTGTTTGCTGCCTTTCTTTACAAGGACTGCTGCTTTCAGCCTTAACTGTTTATTTTAGAAGGTGGGACATAACATTTTTGTTCCGGACCTAACAGACCATCTTTGCAACGATGGATTCAACTCAAATGCAACAATTGGTGGAGCAGCAACAGATGCAAATAAATCAATTACTCCAGAGCAACGTATCCCTTCAAAATCAGGTAACACAATTATTATCATTCGTTGCCAATTCTCAAACTGTTTCAGCTGCAGCTGGAGTTCCCCCTGCACCCCTGTGAGAAAAATTCGATAGCTATGCCAGATAAATTTTCTGGGCAAACGGACATGTTTTCAACATTTTTGGGTCAGTGCCAATTGTATTTTTCTGTGAGGCCGGAGGATTTTCCAACCGATCGAGTTAAAATTGGCTTTATTATTAGTTTGTTAACCGGGCAGGCTGCCAAATGGGCTACTCCTTATTAGTACAAGATAGTCCATTACTGGACGATTTCCAGGGGTTTATTCAACAGATGAACGTTATGTTTGAGAATCCAATTAAATCTCAAACTGTGGACAGAAAAATTGAGGGATATTATTCAAGGTAAACACTCATTGCAAGAATACGTTGCAGAATTTCGCTTGTTGTGTATGGACTCCACCTGGAATGAACCAGCTCACATGGCAGCATTCCAAGAGGGTTTGTCCGACATTATCAAGGATGAACTAATTCATGCAGAGCGTGCTTCAACTTTGGACACATTGATTACTCAATGCTTACGTATTGAAGCTCGCCTACGACATCGTGGGTGTAAACGGACCGTTGCAGAGCCACCTGTGTTTCCTCGTTCACGCACCCGCCTATGAGGGTTTTCCAATCCAGAATTCCAGCAGAGGAGCCGATGGAGATAGGCGCACTCCGCCCTCGTTTAACAGTTCAGGAACGATCGAGAAGATTTCAGGAAGGTTTGTGCCTTTATTGCGGGGTTCGGGACATTTTGCAAATTCCTGCACTCGGAAGGGGACTCGTGGACCTGTATCAAAACCCATTGCTGGTCCGTCGGAAACGGGTAGGCCCGACCTCAGGAAACCCTAGGTCGGGCACAGTATTCACTTTCATCTCAAATTGCTGAAGTTAATTCTGGCCCTCCTCGACATTTACTTTTGGACACTCGCATATTCTTGCAATCTCGGAAGGAGGGAATCCCTGCCGTGGCACTGGTGGATTCAGGGGCTACGACTAGCTTTATGGATTATGATTTCGTAAAACATTTCAAAGTTCCTTTAGTGCCTCTGAATCCCCCATGCAGGTGGAAACCGTAGATGGGCGCGAACTCAAGTCGGGACCTATTCGCTTTGCCACCCAACCACTGCGTATGCGTATTGGGGATCACGAGGAGCGATAAGTTTTATATCACCAACCTCCATCTTCCTTTGGTGCTCGGAGTATCCTGGCTGCGTCTACACGATCCGTTGGTGGCTTGGGCGCAGAACGCTGTTTCTTTTCCAAGCTTGCAATGTGTGGACCACCTGAGACATGTCTGCGCAGGCCAACATATTGTCGCTTCTGCTGCCTCGATTCCTTCAGAGCTGTCGATTTCCCGATGTTTTCAGTGAACAGGAGGCAGATCAATTACCACCACATCGTGTTTTTTGACTGTCCCGTGGATTTGATACCGGACGCTCCATTACCAAAGGGGAGGTTGTATTCTTTGTCTGAGCCTGAACTAGTTGCACTTCGAGAATTTTTGAATAAAAATCTAGCTCGGGATTTATTCGACCTTCGTCGCATCCCCTCTTTCAGCACCCGTTCTCTTTGTCAAGAAGAAGTCGGAGAACTTCGCCTTTGTTGTGACTATAGACGCTTAAATGCTATCACTGTGAGAAATAGCTATCCTTTACCGCTCATCTCCGAATTGTTGGAGCGGTTCGCATGGAAGCTTACAATTTTCCGAAACTTGACTTACGTGGAGCTTACAATTTGGTTCGGATGCGTAAGGGAGACAAGTGGAAGACGGCTTTTGGCACTCGTTATGGTCATTTGAGTACACCGTTATGCCATTTGGTTTGACCAACGCTCCTGCTGTATTTCAACATTTAATGAACGATATCTTCGAGACATGTTGGATAAGTTTGTTGTCATATATTTGGACGACATTTTGATTTATTCAAAATCTAAAGAGCAACATCTTCAGCAGGTGCGTCAAGTGCTTCAGCGTCTTCGGGAACATAAACTTTATGCTAAATTAGAAAAATGTTTTTTTTCAGTCGAATCTATCGAATTCTTGGGACAATTATTTCTCCTGTGGGCATTGCTATGGACCCCAAAAGGTTGAGGCGTTGTGTAGTTGGGAAGCTCCTCGTCGGGTTAAAGATGTGCAACGACTTTTAGGATTTGCCAACTATTATCGGACTTTCATTCCAGGTTTTGCGAAGATAATGGATCCCATAACCCAGCTTCTTTGTAAGAAGGTTCCATTTGTGTGGGGCCTCCACAACAACAGGCTTTTGACACTTTGAAAAAGCATTTATAACTGAACCCATATTGAAGCATCCTGATCCGGATCGCCCATTTGTGGTCGAGACAGATGCTTCTAATGTCGCATCTGAGCAGTGCTATTACAAGCTTCGGAGGATGGCGCTCTTTTGTTTCCTTGCGCTTATTATTCTAGGAAGCTTACAGCTTCGGAACGCAACTATACCATTTGGGAAAAAGAGTTGTTAGCTATTAAGGTTGCTTTTGGAGACTTGGAGACATCATTTGGAGGGAGCTCGACACAAGGTGGAGGTTCGGACAGATCATAGGAACCTGGAACATTTGACCACGGCTAGGAAATTGAATCAAAGGCAGATTCGTTGGTCGTTATTTTTGCCAGATTTAATTTCTCGGTTACTTACGTTGCCCAAGTGGTCAGAACCGGAGGGCGGATGCATTATCTCGAACCGGAGTATACTTATGCTGAAGATCCTCTTCCTTTACGGACAGTGTTACCACCGGAATCTCTAGCCGTACTGCAGGAACCGGTAGATTTACGGGCCCAACTACAAGAGGCGCAACGTTTGGATGTGTGGACGCAGCAGAGACGGAGGACATTGGCCCAACTTCTCCATGGTCTTTTGAAGACGATCTGCTTTCGATATCGGGGTTTATTATATGTGCCTACTAGACCGTTGAGGGCTCTCATCATGACACAATGTCATGATAACCCAGCCGCTGGTCATTTTGGATTACACAAGACCTTGCATTTGGTCACTCGGACTTTTTGGTGGCCTCGAGTTCGTCATGATGTGTCTTCACGTCGCTTCTTGCGTTCAATGTAGCAAGCGAAAGCAGCATCCGGTGCACCTCCTGGACTTTTTGCAACCCTTGCCGACTCCAAGTAGACCATGGGGAGCGATCTCTATGGACTTTCTGACACATTTACCGCCTTCATCGGGTTCACAACAGTGCTTGTGGTAGTGGATATGTTGACTAAAATGGCCCATTTCATTCCCTGTCGGAAATTACCATCGTCCCTTTCACGGCTCAGTTATTTTTGCAACATATCTTCCGTCTACATGGACTGCCTGATAGAGTGGTTTCTGATCGTGGGGTCCAGTTTACGGCAGAATTTTTGGAAACAGTTAATGGCGGCTTTGCAAGTGAAAGTATGTTTAGCGTCAGCGCACCATCCGGAAACTGATGGCAGGACGGAGAAGGTGATTGGGATTCTTACTCAATATTTGAGATGTTTTGTTAATTTGCGACAAAGCGATTGGGTGAAATACCTCCCGTTAGCAGAATTCGCGTTTAACAACTCGCAGCATACCTCCACCGTGTCACGCCATTTTTGCAAATATGGGTTATCATCCGCGTTTCTTCCCATTAACTATGATGGATTCCCGGTTCCTGAGACCCGAGAGTTTTTGGAAGAACTACACGCGCAGTTCGCCGTCTACTGATACAACAATTGAACAAGGCAAAGAAGATTATAAGCGGTTTGCAGATCGGTCCGTCGAGATACACCTCCGTTAGTTGTGGGTGATAAAGTGTGGCTATCTACAAAACATCTGAAGGTCGATCGCCCTATTAGAAAACTTGATCATCGGTTTATTGGTCCGTTCCTGATTGAGGCAGTTATTAATCCCGCAGCATACCGCCTCACTTTGCCACGATCCATGCGTATTCACCCCGTCTTTCATCGATCTCTTTTGATTCCTGATTCTTCTGTTTGTCGATTACGTGATTCTGCTGAACCGGGTCCGTTATCATTGCCTTCTGAGGAGCCTGCTGTTGATACACGGTGGTCACGCCCTGATTCCCGTTGGCTCAAAGGTCGCTCCAGTATTTGGTCAGGAGGAGGGTAGATGACTCGGAGGTTTGTTCCTGGACGGATGCATCTACACTTCATGCTTCGGATCTGCTTCGAGACTTTCATGCACGCTTCCCTTCGAAACCGCATCCGGATCGCCAGACCGGGGGAAGGCCCTGCGGTGAGGATAGTGTTGTGATTCGGCATCTGCTACAGGTTTTTTTGAATGACAGCTCCAGCGAGGAGGACTTATATGAATCAGCAAGTTCTAACGATGAGGAGGGAGATGAATGCAGTTGATTTGCAAGATCGGCTTGAACCTTCAAACTCCTCCACCCTTCAATTAGGTGGTCAGCCGAGACGGGTGATAATGAGGAACAAATGATATCTTCAGGTGAAGAAGATGATAATTTGGATGATTGCTGGGTAGATGTCAGGACAAGGCGTCTCCTGACAAGGAGGAACCAACGAGGATACAGTAGGAGAGCAGACCAGCAATTAGACTAATTAGTTACTCTATAAAGGAGAGATATGACTTTGCACTTTGTCTGGAACAAAGTGTCTATTTGCAAGGAGAACTGAAGAGCACAGTTTGGAGGATTTTGATCTGAAATATCTTGTTGGGATTTGGATTTAATTCGTTGGAACTTCTACTTATTGGAATTATTTTGTGAAGGATTTTTGATCTGAAGAATCTTGTTGAGTCTTGGATTTAGTTCTGTTGGAACTTTTACTTATTGGAGCTATCTGTGAAAATTCCTGTTTGCTGCCTTTCTTTACAAGGACTGTTGCTTTCAGCCTTATCTGTTTACTTTAAAAGGTGGGACATAACATTTTCCTGTTTGCTGCCTTTCTTTACAAGGACTGCTGCTTTCAGCCTTAACTGTTTATTTTAGAAGGTGGGACATAACATATATATATATATATATATATATATATATATATATATATATATATATATATATATATATATATATATATATATATATATATATATGTTTTATTTATTTATATTTATATTTATATTTATATATATTTATATATATAAATTTATATATATATATATGGCCTTCAGCTTTGTTCGGGTATTTTCCCACGTCATAGTAGTGGTGCTTTTAAAGTTGTAGCAAGCGTTTCAGCAGAATCTCATCTGCCATCATCAGGCTTCTGTATTGTGTCCGTCTGATACATACATATACATATACATATATATATATATATATATATATATATATATATATATATATATATATATATATATGTAGATATAGTATATAGCACCAGCCTGAGGATGGCGAGTGGGACTCCTCACCGAAACGTCACCAAAATACTCTTAATCTTACACGGAAAGACCCGAACACACC
>NC_142014.1:43768499-43785841 GCF_049901735.1 Notechis scutatus
CAGTCAACCTTGAGCTGGTGAGAATCAAACTGTTCACAGTTGACAGAATTATCCTGCAATACTGCATTCCTAACCACTGCACCACTGCGGCCTCACAAAGCACCAAGGGTTCTTATAAACGGTCCAGAAGAGGAGTATTGAGTGGGTTACCCCACAGATCTTTTGTTGTTTCAGCTATATTCTCCCTATCTATAAATACTGTAACTTAGAGAATGAAAATTTTAATCATATCATGGCATGCTTGTTACTGATTAACATCTTGGCAGAGAAAAACCCCTCAATTTGCCTTAACAGATTGAATGTTGGCTATCCAGTGGTGGGATTCAAATAATTTAATAACTGGTTCGCCCAGGGTCAGGTTGGCTGTTGTGGGAGGTATGTCCCATCCTCATCTTCCAGTTCTGCCATACATATGGAACAAGCCTCTCACAATGGTTAACCTGGGCAAACCAGTTGTTAAATTACCCCCATCAGTGCTGCAATGGAGAACGGGCATAGAGAGCGGCTGGCATGAGGGAAGGACGAGGGAAAGCAACCTTCTCCTTCCCTCATGCCAGCCGCTCCGCTTTCCGCTTCTCCATTGCAGTGCAGTGCAGCACCCAGGATCCACTTTGATAGTGGAGGTGGGTAGGTAATTTAACAACCAGTTTGCTTGATCTGATGCGAACCAGCTGAGTCCCACCACTGGCTATATCCAACAAGACAATACTATTCAGTTATGACTGTAGGAGATGACTGGGCTGAGCCCAAGGGTCAAGCACAACATCAGTTGTGAGTCCCTTTGTGCCTACAAGAATGCCTGTAGTCATTTGAACCATTTGCTTCTTGATTTCTTGCACCTGACAATGACAGATGTAAGGTTCTACTTATGGTAGGAAAAGATGTAGGAGTGCTAATGGACCACCAGATGAGTGAGACCAAGCAGTGTGATGCAGCTTCTAAAAAGGACAGTGCAGATGGAGGCTGCATCAATCTAAGCATTATGTTCAACTCATGGAAAGCAATAGCTTTGTGCCAGTGCACTTTGCAGTATTGGATCCAGTTCTATGTCCAGTTTTGGGATATTGAAGTGCTGGAACCAGTTCATATGATAATGGAATTGGAAGCCAGGCTCCGTGAAGTGTGTTTGTCTTGCCAAAAGAGAAGAATAGGGAAGATATAATTGCAATCTACAAATATTTAAGAGGGGACAGTTTTAATTTTGGTTGAAACCAAACACAGGATAAATAATTGCTGGGTTGAAATTAAAGAGGTGTTACAAAGAGCTGTTAAGCATTGGAGCACCACCTCAAAAGTGGTCTAGTAGATTTCTGCGCTACCAGCGTGTTAGATTAAATGACCAATAAAGATCATTTAAACTCATATATTCTAGAATTCTGTGACTCTACAAATTGAAATAAGGATTGTCCTTTAAGGTGGGACAAATTCAATAGATCTGGTATGCTTCATTGAGAATCAAGTGTCCTAAATATTGCGAGATTTTAATAGAGCTTCTAAATAAGTATCCTTAGCCATAGCACAAATGCATCTCTTAAGAGGTGGTTACAAGAGGAAGGACAATGATAAAAGATAATTTAAATACATATGCATTGGTGTATCTCTTTAGATTGGATAGTATAAATCTGCTTTGTTGTTGGATAAAGGAATTAATTTTATAAATATGCATGGTAACTATATAAATGTATGCATGTGAATGAAGTATGTGCATGCACGCGTGCGCGCGCACACACACACACACACACAAACACATGTTCCAGGGCCTAATTGAGGAATGTAATGCCTTGCATATCACATCAAAACTGGCTATTTTAGATGCAAAACATGAATTGTTTAATTTTAATAAATACATTGTGTTAGTAGAAGATAAGAAAATAGCAGTTGTTTTGTGCTCCTGTGTTTCTATTTAAAGAAAAAAATGGATGAGCTCATAATGTGCTGAACTAAACAAAGTTTTCCAAGATTTTGAATCTTTGAAATAAATGCTGCCAAAGACCAGTCAATTGGTTTTGAATTGGATACCAAAATGTCCATGTCCATAGATCATCTTTTTTCTCATTTTGAATGTGGCATGCTTTCAAAAAAACAAAAACAAAACCCTTTGCTGTCTAGTAATTCATTTCTGCTCTGCTCAGCAGACTTCAGAGCAATTTTTGCTGCATATTCAGGGCAATAGGAATTAAAGACCTTTCTTATCGCTCTGCAATGATAGTATTGTAGCAGATGAGTCTAAATTGATCCAAAGTTTAATTATATATTTAATTAGAAGTCTTACACGCCGTCCATCTTATACGCAATAATCCTGAGCAGCTCACAAAAATAATAGTAAAAACATAAAAACGTATAAATTCAACATGAAAAAGTAACTTCTGGTGTCCCAAAACAATACTTCCCCTATATATTAGTATTCATACCTATTGGGCTCAAGCCCATATAGTGCAGAAATGTTTGAAAGAGCTATTACTAAGGTGCAAATTAAGAGATCAGTTTGAATGGATAATCAATATAAGTCTATACTTAGGATTTACCTCTCTTTGCTTAGGCTCAGTTTTATTTAGCTTTATTACTTTATTTGTAATTCCTTCTTTCTGTTTATCCTTTTGTTGCCTGGAAGTGGGAGAGACTGTTGAATCGGCTGTAATATGGTTTCAAGTTTCATTATCCAGTTTCAGTCATGATAGAAGGTTTGCTTTATAGGGTGTTTTCTTCCTGTGAGTAGTCTCAATTCTTAGGTACAAAAAATAACACTATGGAAAGGAAAAAAAATAAGCATAATTGAGTGTCGGAGAGCTAAAATAAAAGTTAGGTCCTCATGGTTAGGTATCTAAATGGTTAGGAAAGTGGTAGGTTCTGCAAATTAAAACCTTGAAGGCATAACTGTACGTTACTTGCTTAGCTTTTTGTTAAAACAGCAGCAAGAGAGAAAAATTAAAATTACGTAAAGAAGCCTCCTTAGGTACATGTATATACACACACACACACATACACACACACACACAGAGTTCAAGACAAGAAGAAGCAATCTCTTATTTGTGAAAATCTTTATAAATGATGGAGAAGTAGAATTGCTTAATTCCTCTTTGTTCACTCTTTCGACTTGGAATAAATAGAACAAATGGTGCAACAAAAGTTGGAGCACAAGATATTTTTAAAAAGTGATTAAAGAGCACCCAGATGCTGAATAAAGTTTGTAAAATCTGAAAAATTGAAAGAACACTAAAAATGACAGAATGCTCCATATGAACGATGTTGTCCCATTCCTAAAAAGCTGGATTTAAAAACTATACATTGAGCAACTTGGTAAAAATTCTAAAATACATTAGGAAGCTCCTTGTGAGCATTTTGAAAAGAATGTATTAATTAACTAGAATCAGTTTGAAATTTTCAACCAAGCAACTTTATCTTGTTAAGGTTATTAGTCTTGTAGATCATGGGAACACCATGGATATAGTTTGTTTTTATTTCTGGAAGACACTTGATGTTTTTTTCCCTATGTAAACATGGTATTATTCTGAGATGATTCCCCAATGAAGACTCAAGCCTGATACTTTGTCAACCAAGAATAACAATCGTGATTTGTTTAATAAGCGAGAACAAAGCACTAAAAGTGTATACAGTGTATAAAGTAGCGATTTACAAGCTATAATGGCTGGATTAATTACATGCTACAACATTACTTTTTATGCTTCCTGGGAAGATTGCAAGTTCCTTTTTGCCCCCAAATCGACACATAGCAATATTGGCTGCCTCTCAAGTATATAGTGGTTGCTTTGCTTGCTGCCTTGTATTTTATCTGGCTTGTCCAGCAAAGAATCTCCAACTAAAGCTGAAAAATTATTTTGTTAAACCTCTATAAGGTTACATGCGTTTTAATTGGATTAATAAAATGTGAGATCTATATTAGAAGCAGCTAATTCTGCCTGGATAGTAATATCTCATTGTTAGTATGAAATAGCCTGTTGTGTGTGTGTGTGTGTTTTTTTCTTTTAGAGATCATGTGCTAATCTAATTTAATGTGCTAGATGTACTTAAAGTAGATGGTCTGTAATCCTAGCATCTAATCTAAAATATATCTGGCTTAAGGGAAAGGTTGTTTGAGCAAAGAATTGTAGGCTATTTAGATATTCTTCTCTCATAAAGATGCAAAGATTATTTCTCTCCTAAAGATAGACTTATTTTGGTTATAATTTCCAAGCAGACTTTTTATTTATTAATTAAATTTATATGCCATTCAGCTCGCTGTTAACTGATTTTGACATAGGCTGAACACCTGTGTTCAGTTTCCAATCTTCATTTTATTTTGTTTCCCATTCCTATTACAGACTGCTGTGGCATATCTAGTCTCTCTATGGGTCTGTTTTGGGATTTCCCCTTCCAATATTTTATTCCCCCAAACTCTCTTTTCTTTCAATGTTTTTGCTAATAGCTAAAACCCCAAGGTGTATGGAGCCTCTGACAGCTTTGAACATATTCATTAGCGTCCATCAAATCTCACTATTAACCCAAATTTTTAATGTGCCAGAAGGAAGAAATTATTAAAATAGGAACAATCTATATTTAGTTGGTTTAACTATCTGGCTTTCATTTGATTTAAATTACACTGAGTTTAGCTTTATCCTAGTTTTAGCCATTTTTAGGCCTGTTAGTACTCCAGTGATTCAAAATTTGAAAACAGCTGATAAAAAGTTGGTTCAGATGTTACTGCTGGGAATTGTTCTGAAAGGGGAAAAGATACTGTTGACTAATTCATATTTCCATCCTCTACTTTTCAGGAAAGGCAAGGAGTTGAGGAATTATACTCCAGAACAGTCTTTCAGTTCTTCCTTGTTTCCCTGCCTTCTGCAGAGTATTTCAGCATTTTTGATGGTTGAGTTTTTGTTTGCAAGGTGGTGCAATTTTTAATTAAGTGTAGAGCGATGGGAATTGAAGTAAATCAATTCACTCCAGATGGGGCACTGATCAGGTGATGTAACTTTTAAAAACAAAGTTTAGGGTTATAATGCACAGCTCAACAAAACTATTGCCAGTTTAGCATGGCTAGAAAAAGCTTTGAAAACAAATTGAATGTGTATCAAAATACCATTACACTATACCCGTGATGGTGAACTCTTGAAGTGGCACACAGAGCCATCTCTGTGAGCACTCAAGCCGTCACCCCAGCTCAGTTCCACTGCGCATGCGCATGCCTCCCACCAGCCAGCTGATTTTCGAGTATCTCCCTGTATGTGTGGGGGTGGGGTGCATGCAGGAGATGCGTGTGCTTGTGCAGGGTGTGTGGGAGTCCCGTGTGCATGTGCAGGGGGTGGGGAGTATGGGGAGGTCCGTGTGCATGCACAGGGGGTGGAGGGAGCATGGGGAGGTCCTGTTGCATGCGCAGGGGGGAGCACGGAGGGGTTGTGTGTGCATTGCATTATGGGTGCAGGCACGCGTGTGTGCTCTCATGTGCGCACACATGCACTTTGGCATGTGACAACAAAAAGGTTAGCCATCACTGCACTATGCAAATCTATAGTATTGCTGGAAATAATCACATTATAGAATCAACAAAAGGGGTTGCAATGGATCAGCGTTTAAAGATGCTGAGCTTGTCAACTGAAAGACTGACAGCCTGGATTCAAGACCCAAGCACCACGCAATGGGGTGAGCTCTTGTTACCTGCCCTAGCTCCTGCCAACCTAGCAGTTTGAAAGCATGGAGTAGATAAATAGGTACCACTTTGATGGGAAGATAACAGCATTCCGGGTGCTTCAGTATATAGTTATGCTAGCTACATGATCATGGAAGTGTCTATGGACAATGTTGGCTCCCTTGGCTAAGAAATAGAGATGAGGATTGGAGATGGGGCGTTACTCATCCCTTTCTTAGCTGAGGGAACCAGCATTGTCCAAAGACACTTCCGGACATGACTGGATAGGGGAAACCTTTACCTTTAAATTTAGAATCAACAAAGGATTGATTCCAAGCTATAACCCAAGCTATTATTGACTTGAAATTGTCTTGAAGGCTTAAACCAAGGGTATCAGACTCAAGGGCCAGATCCAGCCCTCAGGACTGGCCTACAGTGCCTCTGCCAGCAAAAACAGAGCTTGGGAGGTCTGCCTGCGGTCCTCCCGATCTCTGTTTTCATTGGCAGAGGGTTGCAGGAAGCCGTCACAGCTGAAAATGGAGCTTAGGAGCCTGTTTTTACTGGCAGAGCGCTTGGGCCACCACAGGTGCCCCCAACACAAGTGATGTTGAGCTGGCCATGCCCACCTCTGCCCCCCAAGGTCAAACACAACCCTGGTGCAGCCCTCAATGAAATTGAGTTTGACACCCCTGTCTTAAACCATCTTAAACACATTAAGTTGGATCTCTGCATGCATGATATGAAACACAGTACAGAAGCTTTTCTTTGCAAACTACCGATGTTATAAAGGCACATCATCAGATACATTGTGGTAGGAAACTAGTTTTTATTTGGGCAAAGTTTCCTCTCTTTAGGAAGTTGCTAAAACTTCAAAAAATTTAAAAGTTTAAAAATTGTGATCAAGATGAAGCATTCCTTTATTCCTTGCTAAGGTCAGAACCTTTTATCCTAACTTTTCTGATAATAGAACCTTGTCCTTCTAGAAGATGACCATAGAAAGTAGCAGTTTGCTGTTCTTATAAATGCTCTTTTTGTTAGAGTCTGGAATAGAACTGTTGAAAATCTTGCAAGCCTATTCTCCCTCGAGCCGCTCGGAGCATCCAGAGACTGGGATGTGCTTCCGAGTCCTCTTCTTGCAGGCTGAGCTTTAGATGAGGAAACGCTCCGCCCCTCACGTGACATCGCGGAGCGCTCCCCAGTCTTTTGCTCAGCCTCGAAGAGTCAGGCTGTGTGTTAGAGAGCTCCTTGGCTGATCGCAGATTTCCTTCCTATTACACTTTCTGATAAGGTTTGCCTTCTTTCTCCTCCTGCGCAAAGGGTCTGGACTTCAGGGAAAATTTTCCCTCGTCCCTGAGACGGCTGCGCGGCTCGCAGCGCGTTTAGCGCTACCCCCCATCCTTATCAGATCGCATCGCTGCCTCCGCGTTGCCTCGTGGCACGCGTTGTTTTTCTTTCATTTACTGCTGGATTCCCCCACCCCAAACGCCGACCGGGAGGGTTATTGCCCCTAAGGCCCTAGGCGTGCCGAGCTGACCGGCAAAGCCCTCCTTTTCCGTCCCGAAGGCGTCCCCCGACGGTTCAGCTCATGGGTCGCCATTTTGGCTCCGCCTCGTGGTCGGGCGCCTTTTTTTTTTCTGATTCTAGCTGCGGTGAATTAGAGCCCCAGGCCTTGGGTCAGAGCTTTGCTGCCCATTTCTTTCTACCTGGCTCGCTCTTTTATCTTAGTTGGCCTCCCGCAGTCCGTTTCGGGCGAAGTTGCAGCCCCCTCCGGTTTTGTTTTCTCTTGTCTGGAGGCCTGCTGCCAGAGGCCCTCTCTTCTACCATAGGCCTCAGGCGTTTATTTGACTGATCCGGCCTGTACTGAGATTCCAGTTACTGCTACTGTTCGAGAATAAAAGGAATATATTTGAAAAATAATAATAATAATAATAATTTCTGTTTTTTTGTACAGTAATAATTTTTTTTCATAGATATATAGACATTTACGGATAACCTGTATATATATTGCGTACAAAAAAAAAAAAAAAAAAGAGAAAAAGATAAAAAGATAAAAAGAACAAACAAAAAGAAATCAAGGGAATTACAAATAGAGTATCTATTTTTTCCTGTACATACTATATTGTTCAGATACCTCACTGTTATCTCTGTACACTACAAATTCCAAAAGGGGAGAGGGCCAGCTTCACCTTCATCCGGCCTCATCCAGGCCTATTCTGGGCGAGCCAACCGCCTTTGCTAGTATTGTTACCTAACATGGCAGACGACAATCCATCTAAACGTCCTTCTTTGAAGGCTAAAGCAAAGTCCCACTACTTGCGCAGGCAGGACAAGGAACCTAAGGGCTCCAGACAGGACAAGGAACCTTCCAAGGCCGACAACGTGACGCCTTGAGGCGCCACAAAGCGTTAGAAAAAGAGTTCGACCGGCGTTCAAGGGAGTCCCGCTCGGAGACGCCTATACCTCCTCCTCAACCCCTTCTACCTCTGCTCTACCTCTCCCCTCAGACCCTTCTTCCCTACCTAGGCGCAGTTCGCTTCAGGGTCTTCCGACCCCCGGACCTCCGACCAGACGGACCCCGAAGCCACCTTTACACCCACAGCCGCTGGTCTGCGCCAGGATGAACCCTCTACCTCCGAGGTTCCACCTCACATCAAGGCTTGGATGGAATCAGCCATCCGCCAGGGCATAGCAGAGGCACTACAACACGTGTCCAGATCAGGTTTCTCTCCGCGAGCCTCTGAACACGATTCGTTATCACTCAGATCCCTTCCACAACCGGTCCCCCAACTGATCAGGTACTCTCTCAGAGGGATAGCCCTCCTCCGGTTGGGGCCCAGATGGAGGAGGAAGGGGACTTTGGGGATTTCAGGGAGGAGGAAGAGGATTCCCGGATGGGATCCTCCCGCTATAGTGAACCCCTCTTAGAGGCTGACATCATGGAGGGGGAGATGTCGGAGGACAGGGTCCTTCCCTCGACCAACCCACCTTTGGGGGCTGTTCAAACCACATATGTTCAAGTCCTCCTCCTTAAGGCCAAGAATGTATCTGGCCTTCTTCCCCAGTCCCCTGCTGAACCCCCAATCCAAGAGGGCCCAGAAGACTCCATTTTCACCCAACCAGTGGTGGAAGCCGAGGTCATCCCATCCCCTCCCATCTTCGTAGATCTGGTTGCAAAGCAACTTACCTCCTCAGGGACACCTCCTGCTCCATCTAGCCAAGACAAGAGATTCTTCAATCTCGATGCGGCTCTGTCTAACCTTCTGAATATCCCGGAGGTTGATGACCCCATTGTGGGTCTAGCTTCTTCCTCTACCCCTAGTGAGGCCCTAGAGGCCTTAAAGCCTGAGGACAGGCGGGCGGAGCTGGCGCTGCGTAGGGCCCACCTATCTGACGCCTGGGCCATTAAATCGGCTACGGCCGCCTCATTTTTCACCAGGTCTTCCATCCGCTGGCTACGTCAGCTCAAGGACCACATCCCTGCTTCCAATCTGAGAGCTCACCAGGATATAGCGAAGTTAGTGGCTGCAGCCGAGTTCTCGGCTGACGCCACTTACCAGTCGGTAAAATTTTCTTCCAGAGCCATCTCGTCGCACGTTTCGGCTCGCCGCATGCTATGGCTCAAACACTGGCAGGCGGACGTAAAGAATAAGGTCAAGCTGGCCACTGCTCCCATTACGGGAGACAAACTGTTTGGCCCAGCTTTGGAACCACTGCTGGTCGAGGGCCGCAGTAAGAGAAAGTATTTGCCCTCCCTTTTTCGAAGATCGGAGACCAGGGGCCCCAGCCCTTTCGGAGGAGCTTCCCCCGCCCCTTCTACCAACCCCCTTCCCGCCCAGATACCCTAGACCTCCTTCCTTCCGGTCCCAGGACCGCTCGGACCCGGGTGATAGAACCAGACGCGGTGGCGGCTACAAGAGACCATTCCGGGGATCGGGAGGAAGGCCCTACCGTAGAAGGTAGATCCTCTTCCTCCCTCCCCATTGGCGGCCGCCTCAGCCACTTCGCCGCCCAATGGGACATATCCACCTCCGATGCATGGGTTAGGGACACAATCAGGTTTGGTCTCGCCCTGGAGTTCAGGTCCGCCCCCTGATTGTTTTATCCCATCCCCCTCCTCAAGGGATCCCTCCAAACGGGCTCTAATGGATGCAGCCATCCATCATCTTCTTGACATCCAGGCCATTCAACCTGTCCCTCCGGCCCAGAAGGGAAAGGGTTTTTACTCCCATCTCTTTGTGGTGCCCAAACACTCTGGGGGTTGGAGAGCCATCCTAGACTTGAAACGGCTCAACCGTCACCTCATCCAGCGTAGATTCAAGATGCACTCCTTGCAATCAATTCTCTTAGGCACCAGGCGGGAGACTGGTTATCTTCCATAGATCTGTCGGAGGCATACCTCCACATTCCAATCAGGCCTCCCATTACAAATTCCTCAGGTTCTGCCATAATAACCTTCATTATCAATACGTGGCCCTACCCTTCGGTCTGGCTTCGCCCCCGGACCTTCACCAAGGTCCTGGCGGCCCTGGCGGCCCATCTCAGGACCGTTCCGTCCGCCTCCACTGCTACTTGGACGATATTCTTATTCTCTCCCCGTCCAAATCCCAGGCAGTCAGGGATACCAGGGTCACCCTCTCCGCCTTACGGGCACACGGTTTTCTAGTCAATTGGCAAAGAGCCAACTTACCCCTTCTACTCGAATTAACCACTTGGGGGCCATAATTGATTCGGTGTCACAGAGAGTTTTCCTCTCTCCGGAGAGGTTCCTTAGCATTCAAGCCCTGGTCAATCAGATCAGGCGTTCAAGGAGGGTGGCCTTGTTGGACCTCTCTAAATTGTTGGGCAAAATGGTATCATGCATCTCCATTATTCCCTGGGCTCGTCTACACAGCAGATCCCTCCAATGGTTCCTGCTCCCGTTCCAACGATCCGGAAGAAGCAACTCGAGGGTCAAGGTCAGGGTCCCTCCAAAGGTCCTCACGTCTCTTCTCTGGTGGACCAATCCCGCCATCAACAGAGGCCACCTATTCGCGGAACCTCAACGACTCACCGTCACTACGGACGCAAGCCTATCCGGTTGGGGCGCTCATCTCGACTCGATCTCTGCACAGGGCAAATGGTCGCTGACCGAGCAGGGGTGCAGCATCAATTGGCTAGAGCTTCACGCCGTCCTTCTGGCCCTCGCGCAGCTTTCCTCAGATCCGCAATCATCACGTTCTCGTGCTCACGGACAACGTCACGGCCAAGGCCCATATCAACAAGCAAGGGGGCACCCAGTCCATCCAGCTAATGAGGGAAGCCGAGCGCCTTTGCCGCTGGGCAGAATCCAACCTCCTATCTTTAAAAGCCGAACACATCTCCGGAGTAGACAATACTCAGGCGGACTGGCTGAGCAGGGCCACGGTGGACCAGGCGGAATGGCGCTCCATCCATCCCTTTCGAGAAGCGTCCAGAATATTCGGCCTTCCGGTGGTGGACCTCTTCGCTTCCCGACCAACACTCAGCTTCCACGGTTCTTCTCCCGGTATCCGTCTCACAGGTCGGAGAATCACAACGCTCTGCGTTGCCCATGGCCCCCAGGGCTCCTATATGCCTTCCTCCGCTCCCGTTAGTTCCCAGAGTAGTTCAAAAACTCATTCAGGAGAGGGCAGAACTTCTCCTGGTGGCTCCCTATTGGCCCAGGCGACCATGGTTTGCGGATCTCCGCATCTTATCAGTAGCGCCCCATGGAGGATCCCCCCGGACAAGGTCTCCCTCTCTCAGGGGCCCCTTCTGCATCCGGAGCCTCAATGGCTCCAGTTAGCCGTCTGGAGGTTGAGCGGATCCGTCTGACTTCTGAGAATCTTTCAACTCAAGTCATCGACACTATTTTGGCCGCCAGGCGCCCTTCCACCACACGAATTTATGATGCCACTTGGAAAGGGTTCTGCAAGTGGTGTAGCGGGTCTCAGGTTAATCCCTCTCTCCCTCGGTGGCACAGATCCTGGAATTTCTTCAGGAGGGTCTTCGCAAGGGGCTCGCACCTAACACCCTGAGACGGCAAGTTTCTGCTCTCTCAACCGTGGTCTCCTGTGATAACTACGGTTCCCTTTCTCACCACCCCAGGGTTAGATCTTTCCTTAGGGGCGCCACCAACCTGTGCCCTCCTACCGTTCACAGGTTCCCCACATGGGACCTCAACAGGGTCCTCGTTTCTCTTACACGTCCCCGTTCGAGCCTTTGAGGGAGTCATCCCTGCAGTTTCTCACCTTCAAGGTAGTTTTTCTAGTAGCTATTACTTCTGCTCGTCGAGTTTCGGAATTAGCAGCTCTGTCAGTCAGGAGCGATCTATGCGTGTTCCACGCAGACCGGGTGGTCCTTCGTCCCGACCCTACCTTTCTACCCAAAGTTAACTCTCCCTTCCATAGGTCACAGGAACTGATTTTACCAAATTTCTGCCCCAGGCCCTCCAGGGGCAGGGAGGTCCTCTGGCACACCCTAGATGTTAGAAGGGCCTTGCGTATTTATATTAAGCGCACTCAATCCATGCGAAGGTCGGAATCCCTCTTCCTATCCTTTCAACCCAGGTCAATGGGGCTTAAGGTTTCCCCTTCCACCATCAGTCGCTGGATCAGGGCTACTATTGCGAGGTGCTACCTTTCCCATTCTCTGCCCGCTCCGGGTGGGATAACCGCCCATTCCACCAGAAGTGCAGCCACCTCGGCGGCCTGGGCCACACAAGCCCCCATCGCTGACATTTGTCGGGCAGCCACCTGGTCCTCTCCGTCCCCGTTTATCAGACATTATAAAATAGATACGTACGCCTCAGCGGAGGCCTCTTTGGCCGACGGGTCTTACAGAGGGTCATCAGTGATCCGGAGGGGCCTTCGGGCCAGACGGAGTCCCACCCGTAGGACAGCCCAGCTTTGGTATGTCCCAGTCTCTGGATGCTCCGAGCGGCTCGAGGGAGAATGGGCGTTGGTTCTTACCTGATACGCCCTTTCTCGGCGAGCCGCAGGAGCATCCAGCCCCACCCTAATTTCTCCGTCTGGTGGGGGCTCTTTCTTCAGCCAAGGAGCCAATAGTAGATTAGAAAGAATCAATAACCTCTCTTCTCGTTATCGCAAAAACTGGGAGGCGCTCCGCGATGTCACGTGAGGGGGCGGAGCGTTTCCTCATCTAAAGCTCAGCCTGCAAGAAGAGGACTCGGAAGCACATCCCAGTCTCTGGATGCTCCTTGCGGCTCGCCGAGAAGGGGCGTATCAGGTAAGAACCAACGCCCATTTTCCTTTAAACTGATAGCTTGTGGAACTAAACAATGTATTGTTCTCATTGGACCCAACTTTGGGGAATATTGCCAGAAACTCCTAGTTATCTGCATATATTCTGTTCACTGTATCTACTTGCTTTGTTTTGAGTTTGACCTGTTTTTAAAGTTCTATATTTTTGTAACAAGAGATGATGTTGATAGCATTTTAATAAAAGCAATAAATATATAGAAAGATAGATACATTTTTAAAGTGGGTATACCAGCTTCTTTTTTCAACTGTTTAATATTATTCTGTACAAGTCTTTACTACCAATTTTTGATCAAGTCTTTATTCATTTTTTGAGACTGTTGTGTACTTCATTATAATTTTAATAAGAAACTTATTTTTAAAAGATTGTATGTTGGCTACTGTACACACATCAGCCAACCATCACCAGATAAATACAAGATAAAATGTTAATACAATAAATAATACTTTAAAAAAGTGAAACCAGCTACTAATTATGAAACTGAGAATCCATTTGGTGTAGTGGTTAAGCTGTTGGCCTAAAAACCAGGAGACTATGAGTTCTAATTCTGTTTTAGGCATAGAAGCTGACTGGGCAACCTTGGGCCAGTCACTTTCTCTCGGCTCAACTCCCCTCAGTTGTTGTGAGAAAAATAGCAGGAGGAAGGAGAATTATGTAGGTGTGCCACCTTGGGTTGTTTATACAACATAAAGGTGGAATAAAAAATATAATACAAATAATGTCTATCAAAAGTAATAAGATCTGTAATATAAAGAGAAACTTAAAAGATTATCAACACATGAATATCTAATGAATATCTAGTTGATTTTCAGAAATAACAAACTAAAACTAAACTCTCATAAATGTATAAATGGTTGTAATTGGAAAAGCCTATATAAAGCCCTATAAAATAAAAGCAAGAACAAACCTTTAGCAAATCAATATTTTCAAATTTTGTGCATGCTAAACTTATCTAACCTGTAAGACTGAGATTTATCTTTACCAGCATATCATTTGTAACCACACAGCAAATTTTTGTGCTTGAAATTCTGATTCGACTTTTTTGATCCTTAGGAATGAGAATTAAAACAACCACAACCTTGATTCCAATGGTGGCTTTTTTTACAAGTGAAAAAGGATGCTATTTATTTCTTTAATTTGCTATTGATTTGTTAAGAGGAGTTGACATGAATTTAGGTTGGCTTTCTCTTGTTTCCACATGACAGGGGAACTATTTGTTATAACTCCTGAACTTGGCTTGAGATCTGTTTACCAGCTAAGCTATAACACCCATCACATGCTCTTTATTAGAGCTCAAAAACTTTTATGTATCCAGAATGAACAGAAACTTGCATTTTAAGAGAGCACAGCTTTATCTCTCTGGATTTCTCTCTGTTCTTCAGACCCCATCTCTCAATCCTTCTTTCCAAGCAGTTTATAGGATCCTAATAATGAATAGTTCTACTTCAGCCCTCAGTTTTTCCTCTCCTTCCTTTTATGCAGTCTTAAAGGCTGATAAGAAAAACAAAGAAAGTGATGCGGAAGACACAGCTCAACAGAAGTAGTTCAGTAAAGTATTACATAGTACGAGGAAGTCCTTGACTTACAACAATTGAGCCCAAAATTTATGTTGCTGAGAGATTTGTTAACGGAGTTTTATCCCATTTTGTGACCTTTCTTGCTATAACTGTTAAGTGAATTGCTGCAGTTGTTAAATTGGCAACACGGTTGTTAAGTGGTTACCCCACTGACTTTGCTTGTCACAAAAGATGATCTCATGACCCCAGGACATTCCAAATGTCATAAATTAATCAGTGGAACAACTTGCCTACAGAAGTTGTGAATGCTCCAATACTGGAAGCTTTTAAGAAGAGATTGGATAACCATGTGTCTGAAATGCTATAGGATTTCCTGTCTAAGCAGGAGGTTGGAATAGAAGATCTCCAAGGTCCCTTCCAACTCTGTTTATTCTGTTCTGTTCTGTTCTACTCTATTCTATTCTAGTCAGTTGCCAAGCATCCAAATTTTGATCATGTGACCATGGGGATGCCACAAGGGCCATAAGTGTGAAAAACAGTCATAACAGTCATTTTTTCAATCCCATTGTAACTTTGAATGGTCACTAAATAAACTGTTGTAGGTTAAAGACCTTTCCTGCACCATCTACTTGCAAACAGACACCTTGGACTATCCCTTCTCCTTCTTCCATGTACTGGTTATTAAAGCCCTTGGACTTCCTTCCCTTTTATCTTTTTCGTGCTTTCCCCTTTTCTCCATCCTTCCTTTCACAAGTCTTTGGAATATATATATATAAAAAATAAAAAAAATAAAAATGTAGGTTGCTGACTTCTTGAACAGCCTAGAGAGCAAAGGGGAACCATATGTGGTAGAAGAAATTGTACCCTAGAACAAAGAAATTATTTCAGTGGTTGCAGCAAGTGACACAAATCAAAGTGTTAGAGGCAATGCAAATGTAATTAAACTTTCTCAAAATTACCAGTTACAGCTATACTGTAGAATAGGAAATGAATAAACTGTGCTGTTCAATTAACAGTGTTGTAAACAGCATTTTGATATTGTTTTTCTTTGTGAAGTGAATTGATCCTATTCCTTATCACGGAGGTCACAAAAATAGCCAACTTCTCTGTGCTATGTAATATAATAGGATGCCAATATAGGTAATCCTTGATTTAAGACTGTACAGTTACAACCCCAATTGAACCCAACATGTATGTTGCTAAGTGAAATATTTGTTAAGTGAGTTTGTCCCATTTTATGATTTTTCTTGCCACTGTTGCTAAGTGAACTGTTGCATTTGTTAAAGTCAGTAACAGGGTTGTTACCTTAATCTGGCTTTCCCCGTTGACTTTGCTTATCAGAAGGTTGCAAAAGCAGATCACATGACCTCAGGACACAGCAACCGTCATAAATGTGAAGCAGTTACCAACCATCGGAATTCTTATCATGTGACCAAGGGGATGCTGCCACAGTTGTAAGGGTGAAAAATGACCATGCGTCATTGTTTTCAGTGCTGTTGTAGCTTTGAACAGTCACTAAATGAACTGTTGTAAGTCGAGGACTACCTGTAATTGAACATGGCAATTATTAGGTCATAGGACATGAAGGTCATAACGATGGTCATCATGTGAGTTACCAATTTTATGACTTTTATTTTGCAATGGTCATTAAGGCCAAGTATATCAATATCACGTAGACTTGTATATCGCTTCTTGGTGCTTTACAGCCCTCTCTAAGCAGTTTACAGAGACAGCATATTGCCCCCAACAGTCTGGGTCCTCATTTTACCAACATTGGAAGGATGGAAGGCTGAGTCAATCTTAAGGCTGGTGAGAATCGAACTGCCAAACTGCTGGCAGCTAGCAGTCAGCAGAAGTAGCCTGCAGTACTGCATTCTAATCACTGCGCCACCCTGGTTCTAAGTATGTCTTAATATTTATTGTAATTTTCTTTTAGTAGTTACCAAAGAGGTAATTTGATAAGTTCCTGAAAGACAGAGGAAATCTTTACAGATACTGCAGTCACTGTTTCCTTCTAAATTTGAAAATATGCTATTCTGGATAAACGGTGTATTTCCTTTATCAATGATGACATACTCAATCCATGTTTCATTTAGGGTGTGAATAACGTACTGAATTTAAGTAGACAAAAGAGGTTTAGTTAAGTATGCCACAAAATATCCAAGTCTTTTATATTTACTATACTCCTGATATATAACTATTTAGAAATGCCATCCACTGGGCTGGGTTTTGTTTTTAAGAGTTTTTATGTGGATTAAACAGTTTTGAAGTACAGCAGACATATTGAGCTGTGCATCTTCCATTCTGAGGCCAGATTACCTCAAATGCACCTTTACTCCACTGTATCCTAAGGCTTTCTCCAGGTGTTTGCTGTATTATGTATCCAGGAAACAGAATGCAATACAGAAGGAGGGCTGTGAGGTGCAGGATAAAAAAAAAGTTGATCACTTGTCAGCTGGGCTTTGTTTTCATTTCACGATGCACTACAACTAGATTGATGTATACATTGTGCGAATATTAGCAAATGTGGCATGTGATAGACTTCAATATGATTTTTAAAATTTAACTAAGAATACAATATTTGGATCTTACCTAAAACCATTACTGATTTCATTACACTAATGTCAATGAAACACATTTTAAAATGTTATTTGTCTTATTATTTGCAAGGAACACTCACTGCACATCCAGGAAAGAATTTACCCTGGAAATAATATGGCTCTTCTCTCTTTGCTAGTTACCCTGAAGTACAAGTGATAGCAGTAGCAACAGCATTTAGACTTATATATCTCTTCACAGTGTTTCACAGCCTTCTCTAAGCAGTTTACAGAATCAGCATATTGCCCCAACAATCTGGATCCTCATTTTACTAACCTGGGAAGGATGGAAGACTGAATCAATGTTGAACTGGTCAGGATCAAACC
>NC_142014.1:43785941-43795941 GCF_049901735.1 Notechis scutatus
TGGGGTGATATGGGCATGTATTTGGCATGTGTCCAGAGGAAAGACATTTTGCTTGTCCCTTCCAAATGTCTAGATACAGTTCTTATGCTTCAACTCTATAGGTAGGATATTATGTAGGCATCACTATGTACAGACCTGTGGTACTGTAGAGTTCCAAGACAGTATTGTATCTTTGCTCATCTGCTTTACATACTTTCTGGCATGGTTTCAGAGAGGGGGATGATTATAGCAAGGACAGAAGTTCCATCTAGCATGTTCAGATTTCATTTGGTTTCATTTGGAGTCTGAGTTGAACTATGAAAATATCTCTGTCCCTGGAATTAGTTAAAGAATAAATTGATAAATAATGAAATATTTAGTTGATCAGTTAAAGAACATTTTTATTTGGCCCTTAGTTGCAATAGATGAAACAAGATTTATTTGAAATGGTAATGAAACATATCATTACAATAACTGAATCACTTAAATTAAAAGTCAAAAAGAAAATATTGGAGTACCTCTAAAATACATGAATTATATGACTTTTGGATAAACACTTCACAAGCCTAAATTTCTGGTTGGTAACACAGCTGAATGAGTTTTGCAAACTCCAATAATGAAGAATTGATTACATTTGGAAGAACTTTCTAATTCAGAAAAAGGCACTAATCCTGATAAGTACTCGTCTTCTTACAACATTTAAGCAACAATGACAAACCTAATATATTTTATTTGAGGCGGGGAAGCACATCTTTTCCAAAGAACTTCCAAAGGCACAAAACCCTGATTATTATTTGAAAAGATGTTCGCACTTACAAATAACTTAGATACAACCAAATGGCTATCAACTCTTACAGGTAAAAAAAATAACAATCCATTTTCAATATAATTGTGGCCTAAAGGTATTCAAAGAAATTAAATCTGCACTTGAATGTGAAAACTGCCCATTTGTATGTAAGAATGAAATTCAATATAGAGAAATATACAACTTTAACAATTAAAGGAAGCAAAATTGTTTTAAAAAGATGGATTATACCTAATAAACTGTAAGTCTAGAAATGCCATCAGACCATTGCTATGACAGAAGTAATATAAATATTTAGGATTAATAGAAGCTTCTTATATGAACAAGTTAAAAAGAATACTGGTTCCATAAAATTGATTTAGAAAATTTTTAAAAACAAATTAAATATAGGGAATATAATTAAAGCCATAAATATTTGGGCTGTTCCAATTATTGGATGTGCTGCAAGTATAATTGATTGGGCACAATAGTGAATTAGACACACTTGAAAGGAAAACAAGGAAATTAATGACTATGAATGATGCCTCCTACCCAAGAAGAGATGTTGAATACCTCTATTTTGCTAGAAGTAAAGGTGGGTGGTAATTACTTCTAGTAAGACAAACAGTTGAAAAAGAGAAAGAAGGTTTGAATGATTATATCTAGTAAGGAACTACTAGTGACAGAAATTTGTAAAGAAAAAGTACTAAATATTACAACATTCAAAAGAAAAAAGGAAGCAATTTAAAATCAAATTAATACCTAGAAATTTCAACCTCTTCATGGGCAATATACATATGCTTTGAATTATGCTAGTCTATGAACACCAGATAAAGATTTGATTTGATGCTGTTGAAAGAAAAACAGATCAAAATTTGACTTGACAGAGGCCGAAAGCTGGAGTTCTTAAAAACAAAAGTGGAAGAATAATGGTGACAGAAGCAGCACAGACAATGCAAGCAAATTTAATCAAAGCCAAGCCTGAACATATTTAGAATGATAGCCAATATCAATAGATATAAAACTGTGGAATACCTCATTAATGGCTCCAGAAAAATTGCCCAATCTGAATATAATCAATACCAAGACAGAGTTGCAAAAACTCAGATGGACTTTAAAGCACTTTAAATTTTTAAATTGATTTTTATAGAAAGTCTTATTTTTAAAAGAACTACACACAGAGATGAAATAAAAGCTGAGAGGATTTATTAAGCAAAGCATGGGAAAAGAATAACATTAGGTACTAAGTTTAATATATATAGGAAATATCTACAGTACATTTATTTTTAGATCTAGTAATTATCAAAATCTTATGTGACATAATATTAGTTTACCTATCCTGCCAACCCTTTTTGAGTGTATTTCACAAGAAGAGTTCTCCATTCCTCTACTCATTGCCGAATACCTTATGCCACCAGCCTTGAAATTTTAGACCTAGACAACCTCGAACTACGCCGCCTTCAGTCCGATCTAAGTATAGTACATAAAATTATATATTGCAATGTCCTACCTGTCAATGAATACTTCACCTTCAACCATAACAATACAAGAGCACACAATAGATACAAACTCAAGGTAAACTGCACCAAACTTGATTGCAGGAAATACGACTTCAGCAACAGAGTGCTCAATGTCTGGAATACTCTACCCGACTCTGTGGTTTCTTCCCCAAACCCCAAAAACTTTAACCTTAGACTATCTACTATTGACCTCACCCCTTTCCCACGAGGTCTGTAGGGGGCTGCATAAGTACACCAATAAAAATACACCATTCCTGTCCTACTGTTTTTTAAAATATGTTTCCCTTTCATGTATTCATAACTATGTTTATTCTTATACCTGTTATCTTATAATCACTTGATAAACAAACAAACAAATAAATAAATAAATAAATAAATAAATATAGTGACACTTATCATTTTAAGAGCTGGCTAGGCTATAACCCAAACTGAGCTTCCTTCTCAAGCAGAAGATTTGGGGGAGTCAATCAAATAAATTGTAGGGAGACTAAAAAAGAGCTGTATTTTAAATGGCATGTGCTACACCACCACCCCACACACACACACAAAAATCAGTCTGCTGCCTGCAAATGGCTAAGGACAAAATCTCATTTTTGCTTTAGCAGCCAGAAAATTAAGCTAAGTATCTAGAAAAGGAGCTTGCTATTTTGTCCTTCAGAGTGGGCAATAAAGATCTTAGAATGTCCATGTATCATATTTGGACGTCCACACAACTCAGATATGAATCTATTCAGGTGCTCTAGTAAGTTATTGCTTTATTATCACTCTAGAAGAAAACCCTGATGGGGATTAACATTTTATAATAGTGTAGAAAAAATATTTACCTATTTTTCAGAAACATGACCTTCATAAATACTGTTTCTAAATTCTGTACTTAAATGTTTCTTCATAGTTCAGTTTTTTGTTCTGATGTTTAAGGAAGCTGAAAATTAAGTCAAATGTTCATTATTGCTAATAAAAATTCATTTTCATGTCATTTTATTTTGCATGACTAGGCAATCAAAACAAGCATCATTTTATACTCTACAAGTATTTTCCCTAGTAGGCATCGCAGGGTTGATTACATATACTAAATGCTAGTGACACATTATACATGGCTTGTATTAGTAAAGAGCTTGCTGGCTAGTAATAATAAACTTACAGTATGACCCAAAGAGTGATTAGCATTCTTGATCTGAGAGAATGGCTCCACTTTGTATAATAGAATTTGCTACTTTGATGAGAAGAATTATTCAGACCTTTCCATTATGTTTTGCAAAGACATCATCAACACTAATTGAGTGAAGAAAATAGACATATATTTTTCGTCCAATTCAATCATGTCCAATTCTAAGGGACTGCCTGGGCAAGTCCCTAGAGTTTTTTTGGCAGCCTTTTGAGAAGTAATTTTGTCATTGTTTTCTTCCAAGGACTGAGAGAAAATTATTGCCCCAAGCTGGTTTTGTGCCTTAAGTGGGACTGAACTCACAGTCTCCCAGTTTCTATAATCAATCTAATTCAGTACAAATGTATGCTTGTGTCAAGGTTCCAAGAAATATGTCCATAACAAACAGAACTCCGAAGCAAGTAGGTTCCTCAAATATTAGTTTTATTGGACATATCATATTGGCACAGGCTGGTGAAAACTGACTCAAAATGTTCCCGCGTTTTTCACCTAATTACAAAGTAAAAGTTTTTCTCCTTCCTCAAATAATCAATCACATGGTCCAATCAAGGTGCAGTATGGTTGCCTGGTAACTTCACTTCTCCTCTCTACAGTCACCTGTGGAAATGTCCTTGGTTCTCAGGAGAAAGTATTTTGTTTTAGCTACAAAATGCCAGCTATCTCTATTCCCTCCTCCCTATCCCTCAGCTCCAGTGTGGCAACACTGAAGCTTCAAAATGGCCTCAATCAGATCAGCTTCAGGGTTGACTCTGTGTGTTTATGTGTGGGTGTGTGGGTGTATCTGTATATCTCTGCTGTCATCCATTTAGTGCTAAGATGAAAAACACAAAAATATACCCAAAACACATGTCTAGAGCCTGGAAACAAAAATGATGACATTTCATAGAACACTGTTCAGGCCTGAAATGATAATATGGAGAGAAAAAAACAAGAAAGACCTCCAAACATAGTCTCATTGTCTATAACATAGACCTTTCTAATATAAACTTTTTCCAGGCACATTGTTCTTGTTGCCTTTTATTAAAAAAAGCTTTTTTCTTTTAGATAAATAGAAAAATGATTAAAGCCTTACAATTTGGTCTAGCTAATTCCACATTTCTTTGAATTCTTTATAGTATACAGGAGGGTAATAGTTATGGGAAACCAAAAATAGTCATATTCCTTTCTACTTCTCAATTACATTAATTTTATTATAAATTAAAACATAATTTTGATTGCTAGCATGAGAAAATCACATCTATTGTCCAACAAAAGCTTATTCACGTTATATGAAACTTTCAGATTAAAGAAGGTAGAGAAATTTTGGTTGGAACCATTACCTGTATACTGAGAGTCACCTATTAATTATTGAAAATGCAACACCACAATTCCCATAAAAGAGGCACACAGAAAATTGGGAGTACATCTAGTACAAGAAACTGTTGGACATTTCTGACAATGTATGCTAGTCAATCATTTTCAGCGAAAAACTTAAAAGAGCATAGTCAATAATTAAGTTACAAAATTTATTTATTTTATTGTATTTATTTGGTTTGCCAATTGTTTACAAGATAATAAGTAAAAGTGTATACATAGTTGTGAATACATGAAATGGGTACATATAAGAAAAATAAAAGAAGAATAAGAAACAATAGGACAGGGACGGTAGGCACGTTGGTGCGCTTATGCACGCCCCTTACAGACCTCTTAGGAAAGGGGTGAGGTCAATAGTAGACAGTCTAAGGTTAAAGTTTTTGGGGTTTGGGAAGAAACTACAGAGTTGGGTAGAGTATTCCAGACATTGACCACTCTATTGCTGAAGTCGTATTTCCTGCAATCAAGTTTGGTGCGGTTAATTTGAGTTTGTATCTATTGTGTGCTCTTGTGTTGTTATGGTTGAAGCTGAAGTATTCATTGACAGGTAGGACATTGCAATGTATGATTTTATATACCATGCTTAAATCAGACCGAAGAGGGCGTAATTCAAGGTTTTCTAGTTCTAGAATTTCAAGTCTGGTGGCATAAGGTATTCTACAACGAGTAGAGGAGTGGAGAACTCTTCTTGTGAAATATTTCTGGACTTTCTCAATTGTGCTAATATCAGATACGTAATGTGGGTTCCAGACTGATGAACTGTATTCGAGTATTGGTCTAGCAAATGTTTTGTATGCTCTGGTTAGTAGTGTGATATTACCAGAGAAAAAGCTACGTAGGATTAGGTTAACAACTCTTAATGCCTTTTTGGCTATGTAGTTGCAGTGGGCTCTAGCACTTAGATCATTAGAGGTGAGTATTCCAAGGTCCTTTACAGAGCTTGGGTCATCAACAAGATCTTGGCTATTCAGCTTGTATTTTATTTTCTGATTTTTTTTGCCAATATGTAAGACAGAGCATTTATTTGTTGAGATTTGAAGTTGCCATTTGTTTGACCATTCTGATACATAGTCAAGATCTTTTGTAGGGTAGCAGTATTGTCTGTGGTATTGAACAGCTTTACATCATCAGCGAAAAGAACGCAATTGCTCTTAATATGATCACAGAGGTCATTTATGTAGAGTATGAAGAGAGTTGGTCCTAGAACACTGCCTTGGGGACACCACTATTGACAGGTACAGAATTTGATAGGACGCTCCCAATTTTGACCATTTGTTGTCTGTTTGCCAGGAATGCTTCTATCCAGTTATTCAGTTGTCCAGAGATACCATAGGATTTTATTTTTAGGAGTAGTTTGTCGTGTACCACTGAATCAAAGGCTTTACAGAAGTCTATGTAGATTGCGTCTATTGCTTTGCCCTGGTCGAGTTGTGTCAGGGAATCGTGTCAAGAATTGCCACTATATTTTTATTTATAAAATAAAACTTAATAAATGATTATGATTTGAAAAATGCTACATCCTTTCATAATTTTAGTAGTGCTGAAATAACACATATTTACAGTAGCTTATATAGAATATATAGAAGAAATATTATATATAAAATACAAATAGGACAATCCTAATTAAACACTTCACCAAAAGATAGAATGGTTATTCTTTTTAATTTTTTTCTGCCCCTTTACCAGCTGACATTACCCTAATTCTTATCTCCTTGCAGTTTTTCTTAGTGCTTTCTATAAATCAAATTGCTAATAACAATATAGGAGCAAAAAAAGATACAAGAAGGAAAATCTGAATCTATGTAAAACACTTGTTTTTCTTTGGTCAATGAAAGTAACCAGCTACTATCAGCTCAACGCTGAGTAATATACTTATATAGAGTTAATAAAATTGTTACTTGCAGACCTAATCCAGTTGACCCCATTTGTACTAATCAGAAGAAAGTCTTCAGTGTGTTTAATTTCTGATTAATTTCACATACAGTAATATATATTCACTCATAAAGCATTTATACTGATGTTCACTTAAATCTGTGGGTTATGACAGAAAGGGAAGCAATCCAGTTTTGAAATCGTTTAACTTCACTGTGTGATTAATCTCAACTTCATTTAGCCTTCAATAGGTATATTCATAAAAATTATAATGAATATTTACTGACTAAGATTACTGTCTTCAAGAAATTGACTGGTGTCATTTTATAGGAAAATTTGTGGTAGCTATTTGTGCTGTGGTTCAAGACTGCTAAAAATACAGTGAAGGGGGAAAAGCCCTATTTTTTTTAAAATCTTCAAGCTAAGATTATAACATGAGAGTTATTAATGCTTACAAGTTGGAGCAGTTATAGATTCATTGTTTGAGCCAGTTACGTATATACAATGTAATGAAACAAAAATGCAGAACAAAATTAATAAGCAGATTTTAAAACTGAAAATTTTAAAAGTTTTACTACGCAAAAAATTCTTAAGAATTTTTATGAATGTACTTCATTGGTATCTAAAAGAAAAAAATGTTGTTATGGATATTTTAGAAATAATATATGATATAATAACATCAATTACTTGTGCCAACTTCCCTTACTTGAGTATTTCTACTTGTGCCTACTTCCCTTACTTGAGCATATCCAAACCACATATTCTTAGAATTAAACAAGGTCTTAAGGTTATGAGTGAGCTTTCTAGTAACACTATTTATTTTTATTTTTTATATTTATTTATAGTAATAAAAAAATGGATAGTTTGGAAAATAATGCAATGGAATGCATTGAATTTACTTTTCTTATCCCTATGTTGGTGCATGTATGCATGTATTTCCAATGTTGAAATAGTATAAAAAGCACTGTTTCAAAATTGGAATGAAGAAGGAAAATGCAACTTCCAGCCTATCACTGCTTCTAGCTGTACTTTCTTTCTAAGCACATTTAATTTCTTCCCAAGTCTTGAAGTCACCTCTTTTAGCTGGCTTTTTCCTATAATAAAATCTTCACTTTCTCCAAATATGCTGGTTTCAAATATGTTATTCCTTATAATTACTTTCTCACTGATTGCTCAGGAGGGGCAAAAAATCCAAAAACTTCCTGAACAGAAACTTAGCTTTCGGACCAAATTATGGTTCAGTTGATTGAAAAAAATGAGATATTAATCTCAGACTCAATAAAAAGAAGGGTAATATCTTTTAAAGTCATTTTCATATCACACTGAAATTAACAAAGCTAGCCAGCAGGACTTTGATAATGGAATTCAAGTGGTGGATAGTTAATGAAATATACATATGTATACATACATACATACATACATACATACATACATACATACATACATATTTGTTTTCTTAAGTTTTCGTGGGTATTTATATGTATGGTATTCAGCTTTGTTCGGATGTTTTCCCACGTCATTATAGTTGTGCTTTTAAAGTTGTAGCAACGTTTCAGCAGAATCTCATCTGCCATCATCAGGCTTCTGTATTGTGTTCATCTGTGAGTCGTTTCACAGCCGTTCCTATTTTAAATTTGGTGCTAGCCTACTGCTATGCCAGAATGGTTTTTTCTTCATCCTGATTGGTTGGGAGTCTTGGTCTGTGTTTATTGGTCTTGGAATTTGCTCTGTTCCGCTTGATTGGTGTTTCTAATGTCTTCTATCTGTTTTTTTTTTGTGTGTGTGTATATATATATATATATATATATATATATATATATATATATATATGCAGGTTTTGGCGTGTTGGGGGTCTTTTCCCATGTAAGATTGAGAGTATCTTGGCAATGTTTCAACAAGGTGTCCATTCACCATCTTCAGGCTGGTGCTTTAGGCTTCGTATTTGTGCGAGCAAAGCGTGATTGGAACTGCTGTCTCTCTATAAATACTGGTGGGGAGTTGTGGTGTGCTGGTTCTGTTGTAAGCGGGCTGGTTGGCTGTGTTGTTATTCCTTGATTGGTTGATGGAGTTGATGTTTGCAGATTGGTTGGCTTTTTTGTAAGAACCTGTGTGGCTGAGGTACTGGTTGTGTGTCTATCAGCCTCCTGTGTTGTAACGACCTGGGTAATTGGCTGTATGATGACCTTCTGAGTTCTATTGTTGTGACATCCTTGGTCTTGTGCTGTAATCTCCTGGGTTGCTGGCTGTGTTGCAACATCCTGAGGTTTTGTGGTGTAACCTCCTGAGTTCCATGATGTGATATCCTGAGCAGATGGCTATGATGTAATGTTCCGGGTTTTGGTTTGGCTCCGAGTTTGAGGTCTGGCTATATGTTCATGGCGTGTGTCAGTTTGCTTAGTTTGGGGGTCGGGATGTGTGGTAGCTGGTGATGCAGCCGTGGTCTGGTTTCTGGATGGTGGTTGCCTTTCATCTATGGGATGGGTTTGGGTTTGGGTTTGAGCCTGGTGAGGGAGATTGGTGGTGGTGTCATGTGTTGTTTTGGGTCCAGTGTTGGTTTTCGTGGCTGGGACTTGTTTGTTGAAAAGGGCTAGTTTGTTTGCACAAGCACAAAGCTGAAAGCACCAGACTGAAGATAGTGAGTGGGACCTCGTCGAAACGTCACCAAGATACTCTCAATCTTACATGGGAAATTACCTAAACATGCCAAAACATGCATACCTGTGCCCATGAATATCTACGAAAACAAACCAATCAGGATGAAGAAAAAACCATTCTGGCACAGCAGTAGGTTAGCCCCAAATTTAAAACAGAAATGACTGTGAAAGTCTGACTCACAGACGAACACAATACAAAAGCCTGATGATGGCAGATGAGATTCTGCCGAAACGTTGCTACAACTTAAAAAGCACAACTATAATGACATGGGAAAATACCCGAACAAAGCTGAATATCATACATGTTCGGGTACCCACGAAAACTTAAGAAAACACACACACACACACACACATATATATGTAGGTCTAGGTGTGTTCGGGTCTTTTCCCATGTAAGATTAAAAGTATCTTGGTGATGTTTGGTGAGGTCCACTCGCCATCCTCAGGCTGGTGCTTTCGGCTTCGTGCCAGTGCAAGTAGTGTGTGATTGGAGCTGCCGTCTCTCTATAAATACTGGTGTGGGGGACTGGTGTGCTGGGCTGGTTGGCTGCGCTGCTGCCTCTTGATTGGTTGATGGAGTTGATGTTGGTATAATCGGCTGTGTGATGGCCTTGTGAGTTTTGTTGTGGAGACATCCTGGATCTTGTGCTGTAATCTCCTGGGTCGTTTGTTT